>NW_015505453.1:822024-834802 GCF_001515645.1 Sinocyclocheilus grahami | reverse complement strand
AAATAATCAAAGTGCAACAATGGAGTTTGTTGTTTGGGGTGATTTTGCTTTTAGTTTTCTCCAAAACTATACAGTAAAATGCCTTGCAAATAAACACAGTGATAGGCAGGCTCACTCTGAACAAATATCAATTGAAAGAATGAGCTAACCTATAAAGGAACACTTTTTATGAGTGTTCGAATATTGGACACAGTGGAAGTGCTAGGACGCATTTTGTTATATACACACACATATACATATATTTTATATACATACATGCACACACACACACATGCACACAAACATTAAATAAAAAAAAACTATGAATATAACAATGAACAATGAATATAAAACATTAATATGAACATTTATAAATATTTATAATAATTAATGTACAATACAAACGTTTATGTAAAAAAATTATGTATTTTCAAACTAAAAATAAAAGGTAAAATACCGGTAAGCTAATTATAAAGGAAACGTCGGTATGACAGCTTCTTTACATGCATTTTGACTGCTCTCAGCACCCGTACCGTAAGTACACAATTACACGCGCATGACAAAAAAAAGTGCGGCTGGCTTGACCGTGCATTTTCAAAGCGCGGCTGGCTTGACCGCAGTGACTGTGGTGACTGGATTGCCGTCTACCGCTGACCAGAGTTGAGAGGATTCAGAGTTCTGAAGGGCCTTACTGTCTCACATACCACGGTAGGAGGCGCCTGCACTGCCTGGAGATTGGATTAATGTTGACGTCTGCCGAATGTGTGTAACGGAGGCCAGCGGTAGGTGTTGTGCAGGTCAATCACACTCCCCTGATCTCAAGAGACGCACAAGCGACTGACGCTAAGGGCTGCAGTCTTTAGCCTCCTTGTTAGTGCGTCTGCCTCCCATGCCAGGGACCAGGGTTTGAGACCCACTCAGAACAAGGTGTGGCGGTGAGGACCCGGGGGAGAGGGGTTACATTGGTGCCGTGACCCGGATGTGAGTGAGGTTTAGGGGGGTGAGTGTAACGAAGGCCAGCGCTAAGTGCTGTGCAGGTAAACCTCATTCCCCTGATCTCAAGAGACGCACAAGCGACTAATGCTAAGGGCTGCAGTCTTTAGCCTCCTTGTTTGTGCGTCTGCCTCCCATGCCGGAGACCCGGGTTCGAGACCCACTCGGAACGAGAGCGAGGTGTGGCGGTGAGGAACTGGGGGAGAGGGGTTACATGTGCTTCGGGGGGATGGATTCCGATTAGGAAACCAACAGACTGTGACTGCGTATGATCCTGATTTAAACGAATTATATCGTAATCACAGGTACCTGCTTTCAGTTTTATTTTATTTTGTTGTGGCTCAGGTGAGTGAAGCGGCTGTGCGTTCTTGGCCTCTACGAACACAAGCAGCAAAGAGGCCTGCAACTGGAACTAAAAAGTATTTTACATAGTATTTGCCGGCTTAGAGTGTTATATATGTCATTGATTTGTGACAGTTCTTGATTTTGTTTCTTTCGTATTGCTGACTGTTGATTTGACCTATAGAGCATATTTGATAGGAAGGGACTACACACTTGTGGTTTGATAGAAACTTTATTGAAAAGACTACCACTGTAACACGAAATAATTATATTTTTTTATTGGCAACAGATTCGTTTTAATTAAGTAAATTCGAATTTGGGTTAACTTTTGGCTTTGTGGTTAGTTGCATTTAATTTTTTTCTGATATTTTGAGATTAAGGTGTGAAATAGGTAGCAACACGAATTGAACCCATCATATAAAAATTCCCAGTGGCAGGAAGGGGGTGTTACATTAGTATATACTTTAGCTTTGATTTGATTTGACTTTGATTCTTCATGTGGCTTTCTCTGTTACCACCTGCATTATTATGGTGGTCAGTTATGGTGCTTTTAGTAGCAGTATACATTGTTGAATTTACTGGTTTACATTCCATTTTTCTTGTTTGTAAATTACTGTTTTATACGGTAAAATTTACAGTTTGTTCTGTAAATGTCTTTACAGTTTTTTACAAAATTATTCTGGCAACCACAGCTGTCTTTTTTTTAAATATTTATTTATTCATTTATTACAGTGTAGAAAATCTCAGTTGAAAACAGATTTATTCAGTGTTTACAGTGTTTGACTTAACATTTCACTGTAAAAAGATGCTAAACAATGCAATACCTACTGTCATGCTACTTAAAGGTGCAGTGTGTACATTTTAGCGGCATCTAGCGGTGAGGTTGCGAATTGCAACCAACGGCTCAGTTCCCCGCTCACCCCTCCCTTTAGAGAAGCTACGGTGGCCGATACAGAACTAAGATGTCGTCGGTAAAGACAGCAGAGAGCAATGAGATTTCTTTACAAAGGTAAATTAAGGAATTGTATTTACTTAATTATTCAATAAATCGATGTTATTGCGAATATTAATGTACTTGTTCATCATTGTGTCAGTGTTTTATTCGCAAGAACAACAAAGTGACAAAACGCGCTGTGTAGAGCAGTTTGTCCGTTTAGGGCTACTGTAGAAACATGGTGGCGACTTCTATGTGAGGGGACCCGCGGTGTATGTAGATATAAATTGCTCAATCTAAGGTAATAAAAACATAACAGTTCATTAAGTAAGGTCTTTATACACCTCTGAAAACATAGTTATGTATATTATATTGCATTTCTGTCAATAGATTGATGTAAATATTACACATTGCGCCTTTAAAAATGTAGTTAAGTAGTTTTGCTTCTATTAGTTACTTACCTTGAAACACTAGAGGTGCTTAGCACTTTTAGCCCATATTAGGGGTGCAATGGATCACAAAACTCACGGTTCGGATCATATTACGGATTTTGAGTCACGGATCAGTTTTTCGGCTCAGAAAATTTTTTGGGGTGAAAGCTTACTTTAAGTACTTCTATATCACAGCAAAAAATAAAAAAAGAACAATTACACAAATTACAAGCATAGATGAATACAACTAAAACACAGTTAAAAATAAAGTCAGTAACAGTAGCAGTCAGGTGCAGAAATGTAATAATTAAGTTTAAAATAACACAATAGTGCTCACTGTACAAGTTAAATACAAATGAATCATTGTTAGAGCTGTGGTGTTATTTGATTAGCAGACAGAAACAGGTATTTGTTGGCTGCTGTCTCTTTAAGACCAAATGCACGGACCTAATACTGACACACATCCGTTTTTTTTCTCAGTTATTTAAGCTCACTTAAGACATAACCGACTGTGTTTACTAGAATACTTGCCAAAACTTTGTGTGTAAGCGAAAGAGGAATCAATTCGCTGTTCACGCGGTGTCTCTCTCTCTGCGTGTGCGTGCTTCAGGTGTGTGCGCCAGCAGCTGAGCGCACAGAAAACAGCGCACAGGTTAAAATTGCTTGAATGTGTAAACTGGCAAGACAAAACATGTGCAAATGATAAACTTTAACTCTATGATGGTTAAACTTAACAGTTAATCCGCGAATCACATGTGTGCCGTACGGATGACGGATCATCTACAATCCGTTGGACCCCTAGCCCATATAATTTTTTTTAAAAGGTTAATGCTATTTTGCATTTAAAATTAAGTACCACCTGTCGGTCAGAACGTGCTTGTCCAGAGAGGAACATTGATTGTGAAATGGGTGTGGAAATCAGAAAATGTGCACTGACTAATGTCTGTGCATCTCTCATACCAAAGCAACTACTGTTAGAATTTATACTTTATAATTTGTAATGCATATTTATCATTTTTTCTCTATACAAAATCTAATAATAATATGTATTATTATTATTATTATTGTAACTGTTTGGATATTGCATTTCACTGTCAAAACTTGTACAGGGCCATACAAGTACTTCTACCCAGGACAAGTCAAACATTTGGTCATTAATATGAATTAGCTAACATGACTTGAGCAAATTCATTTCATAGCCATATAGCGATGTCACAATGTGCCCATCTTGAGCTGCCCCGACTCTAAAACTCGTTCTGTCATCATTGCCCAAAACTTGACTTTCTAGTAAGAATAGAGACTATATTATAGGTCTTAATTAGTGTACAAATCCATTTATTGTTACTGGGTGACACTGTTGGGTATTCTACCGAAGTCCAGAATCCCATCAGCATGGATCTTTACACATTTATTCCTCTTACTTTTCATTTCACAGTGACTTTGTCGGTATGGCCATTGTGCTCAAAACAATCTGAGATGACACATTTACACTACACAATAGAAAAAATAGCATATTTAGCGTCTTGTGCAGTGTTGTTTCCTGAGGTGCTCTGCTTACCTGTTGGAGAAAAGCAACAAATTTGCACATGAAGTCCCCAAATATCCAGCCAGGCAGAGGGTAGAGGGTAGCAGTGAATGGCACGCAGCACAGCAGGAAAATTATGTCAGTGGCAGCCAAGTTAGCTGAGGAATTAAATATATGTGAAATTAATGATCTGTTTCATTTGATTAGAAGGTATGGAAAAAGTGAATGTGTAATGTGAGGCAAGACTGTTCATATTACTGTTATCTTCAAGGGGTACAGGGATTCTGTCAGTGCTTGAAATATTGTGAAGTCCAAAATAATTGGAGACATAAATGGTGGGAATGTGAGGTGAAAATGCAGTGAATTAAATGCAAGCTCTGACAGCGACACGGAAAATCAATTTGAGACACTGTGGACGATCTGACTTTATCCTCTTCCATGCACAGACTGATACAATTCACTAAAAGTACATATAAGGTACCATTACAAATCCTAAAATGCCAAAATATAGTCATATGTGACTATGACTTTTTTGATTGAGTACTTCATTCAAGTTCCATCAGTTTTAAGGCATTTCCTAACCTCACAATCTTGCTCAAGAGGTCCTTGTGCAGCGTTCCTTGAGGGAATGCAATAAATCTTACAGTTACATGACAGTACATCATTCTGTGACTAATGAATGAACACAGTAAATAAGAGGTTGAACTCCGGTTTGCCTCCTGTCGCTGCAGTTCCTGTGCAAAATTAGATTCATCTGACTTATGACAAAGTACATTGACAAAAGAGACTAAAATATATTATTCAAACACTAAGAGATGTTTTTAGAAGCTTTTTAAAAGAGCGTTGTCTAATGTGGGAAAAGTTTCCAAAGCTTTTGTGCAGAAAAAAGGGAATTGGCTCCAACTCACCAATGTAAAAGTTAGTGGCGGTCCTCATCTGTCTGTGCTTGGAGATGACATAGATCACCAGTGAGTTTCCGATCAGCCCCACTAGCATGATGAGAGAGAAGAAAAGGGGCACCAGCCAAGCATCCGTCAGGAAGGGGTGCTCCTCGTCCTCTGTGTCCCCCATAGAGGAGTTTCCAATGGAGCTGTTAAGCAGCTCACTTGAGTTCCAGTCTTCACTTGGAAACATAATTTTAGACTTGGCAAAGACCTTCAAACAAGATGAAAAAAGTAAAGTTTCTTCCTTCTGGCAGTGACAAAGTCCTCATGCCCACCAATCCAATTAATTTTAAGAAAAAGCCGTTAGAATCTGGTGTCTTTTCATAAACGTCATGCTAGTCACTGAGGCAAGGTTTTTCGGATAGACGGGTGTTTGAGGGAGACGATTGCCGCAATTTCTCTTCAGCTCTTTGAAAAAGGAGCCCTGCGAGCAGTATCCACTCAAAGGCAGAGTGGATTCACTCCCATTGGCTTTATACGCAGCCTGCACACACGTTGGCAACAGAATGATTGTAGAATGAAGAACTGATGTCAGGTCGCCTAGCAACAATTTTAGGGCTCTCTCGCTCTCTCATTCCACCGCTCTGTGTGTGCAGAGAGAGCAAAATATAAATGTGGTATTTACCCTGCAATATTCACATAGCCTAAAGATACGCAATCAAAGAGATCAATGTGTTTCAGTTTGTTCTACTATCACACCTCATATATCTAACCTAGAAATTACCGGCTACAGCATGGAAAAACACAATTACCGCTTCTCAGGACTGCACTTCGCATCCTAGCAAATTGCCATATGGGATCTCCTTTGTTAAGTCCAGGTTACTTTTTTCTTCCTGAAGGCTGCATATGCTCTTTTGGAGCAAATCGAACCAAATTCAGACTATGAATGAGCAATTCAATCAGACCTACGGTCTTGGAGAATGAGCTCACAATCATGGTTGAATCACACACGGACTGCTCTGATAACAGCACAGTGGTCTCGTTGAACACTGATGAAGACATGGAGACCGAACACTCCCACAATTTCTATTCAATAAAATTCAACACTTCAGTTTGCCTGCTCTTCATTGCGTTCTTTGACCCCTACACAATGAAGTCTTTAATGCACACATTTAATGCACAAAAATGGTTGTTAAAATCGGCATTTTGTTTGTTTCTAAAAGTTTATCAATAATTTTTCTCATTTAATGTATATATTAATAGTGCACTCTAGGGCTGCACGATAAATCGCATGCGATATTTAATGCACATCTTGTCAGTAAAGCCGGTTCTGTAATCAGCGGTAAATCTCCATCACGAAAGCTGACTTTTCAGCATCATTACTCCAGTCTTCAGAGTCACATGATCCTTCAGAAATCATTCTAATATGCTGTTTTGGTGCTTAAGAAACATTTCTCATTTTGAAAACAGTTGTGCTGCTCAATGTTTGTGTTGAACCTGTGATACATTTTTTCTTTCAGGATTCTTTGATGAATAGACAGTCCAATAGAGCATTTATTTGCAATAGAAATCTTTTGTACGTAACTTGATAATGTATTTAATGTCACTATCTTGATCTTTGAACATGTCTTTGTTATCAAAGCTTAATGTCTTGCATGAAAAACAGCACTGAAGGACTGGAAGGGCAAAAAGAAAAGAAAAAATCTGTTGCTTAATATAGGTGTATAAATGATGGCCATTATGGTCACTTAGCAACCACTACCGCCAAGTATATATACCATCTGGGTTCATCTTTATTAACTGCAAAAGTATATCATAATGTTTTTATCCCTCTGTTGTGTTTTTCCTCTCCATAGGTGAGATAGCAGCTGCCAGAATGCTCCAATTTACAGAACGATACCTATGTCTCTTTTAAAAATGTGTCACCCTATGGAGTTTCCTCTGTAACGATTGTTTGGAGAAGACAAAAACATCAGTACCCCAGGCAACAGCAATACCGCCAGCTACTATCCCTTAGTGAGTCTCGCTTCAATCTCAAAGCCAATGCCAAAATAAAATCTATCCACCCCATTAAGCCTAAACCCTTGCTTCCAGCCTTTCCTGAACTTATTCATCAGCATCTCCACGTGCACCCCACTGAATTCAATCATGCTGTTCATGATGAGCCGAGCAGACTGTTGGAATATATGTGGGACTTGTGCAGCCAACACCATGAGTGCAATGTGCTGATGGATGAGGTGATTCAGTGCTTTTTACATTCTTCTGACTGTTGTGCCATAATGATTGGTGAGAAAATATGCAGGGAGGAAAGGTGATGTCACCCGAGCAACACATCACCAACATATGTGCATAATTCACATGGCAAACTTTTGTCCTAATAGATTACACATATATTCCAGGATTAATGTTATACGCATTCTTAGAGTATCAAAGAAAATATTTCAAATGAATGATTGTTTTCATATCCAGTGTGTAACAAACACATCAGAAGGCATTTTTGATGTAAGCCGATTAATTTAAATCAACACCTTTTTGAAGTTTCTTTAGACGGCAGCTTTAGAAAAAGAAGGAAAAAAAACAGGTTTGAAGTGTGCATTGTATGGAACACACCAAAAAAGCACATCTGCATGCACAGAAACACTTTCTTTAGATGTTAATACGTCTAATATAAGTACTGTCTGATGTTTATGAAATATTTTACAGACCTGTCATATGGTTTTCTCTAATGACCAGTGTCAATGCGGCTCTTTCAGGTGAATGTAGCTGTGATCGCGGTGAAAAGAGCACTTCACTGTAATTATTACTGAGAATTCTTTCAAAGTGAAATGCTTTGATGATCTCACCGACGCACTTACCTGTGTGAATCAGACCTTCGGAAAAGGTGTGCGGTAGATTTGGAGCTGACTGGGATTGTTGATGATTACAGAGCTTGCTAATTGGCGATGAAGTGGTTCCAAATTCAAATTCACAAAATGATCTTTTCTGTCCATATGAATTAAGCTAAGTTTGAAATGACATTGCTCAAAATGTCTTGTGGTCTCTTGACGGTAGATGGGCTTGAAGAGGCCATGAAACCTGGCGTGTGAGTACCTAAACGTCCTGTGGTTTCAACAGCAGCATGCATTTGATCACAGTCCTCTGTGGTTTGTTTGAGCTGAAGAGATGCTGATTATAGAAACTAGAGAGACTATTAGACCTTGAAGTGGAAAAAATGGCTTGTTTAAAAGCTAAAACCAAGATGTTTTTTTACGTCTTTTCACACAGTTGGTAACTAAGGGAGATGGTGTTCTCACTTACACAGCAGGCTAAATTAGGCTTCTTTCAAATTTGTCAAGAGTTAAATAATCAGTGTTGATTTGCTAAAATGGTCAATGATAACGTGATAAAAGCATTGGTGAAATATAGGGTGAAGTAAGCGTAATGTTGTATCTGAAGTCACAAAGTTCAATCTGCACTGAGTTCTTTTTTCTCTCTGAAATTACAGGCTTTGGTCCTCTCAGTCAGTGTTCCAGTGGAAAATCAGTGATGAGCTTGTAAAATGGGGGGAAAGAGTGGAAGTAAGGATGTGACGTAAGAAAAATCTGCCCTGACATTCAAACCCATGACTAACTTTCTTCTCTGGAACGCATAATTAATTAATTTTGAATATTGTGGGTTAGGTAGGTTTTGTCCATACAATAAAAATCAATGGGGTCCAAAAAAATGGTTACTGAAATTGGGATAAAATAAACTTAAAAAGTCATGCAGGTTTGGGGTGACACGAGTAAATGATTCCAGAATATTCATTTTCGGGTGGACTTTCAAGTGGTTTCTTCGTGGTATCTGTGATATTACGTTCCTAGATATGACTTGGGTCCCTCCTTCAGGGATTTTTGCTTCTCTTGTTTTATCATCCACCAACTGAAAATCACAAATTTAGAAAAGTAATCAAATCACTGATTCTAATTATGAGCTATAGTAATATGAATAATGTTACATCAGAATAATACATCAGACTTTGGAGCCTATTTTTCCCCATTAAACACAGGCTGTGAACATCATTATTCATAACAGCAATGTGCATATTTAATGAATATCCTAAGGAAATTACTTTTTTGTAATATTTGCAATAAAGTGACAGTCTGTGGGGAATATTCCTCATCCATATTTAAAAAGAGACAAGGACAGAATGACCATTAACTTAAACCTTGTGTTTCTGAGTCAAAATTAAAGCATGTGGCTGACTGCTATCTTACCAATTTTGCACAGCTTTGATTTCTGTTTAACTTCATTTCAAGCACTCAACACATCTTGTTCTGTGTGCTTTTCTTTATTAACAACATCAATGACTGTATAACGCATTAAAAATCATGCAGGAGAGCAGCGCCTTCCAAATATATTAAACAAATATCACAGTAAGGAATCTTCTAAAAGAAATACCTCCTGTCATTTGACTACAGTCCAGTGAGCTCATAATGGACAGTGCGCTTGAGAAAGCTGTGGACCTGAGGCTGGTAACCATGCCAACATTTTCTGTTTCATTAAACCACCCAAACTCGTTTTAAAATGATAAAGAATTAAGCACACCGTGTCTGCTTCAGCATGTTTTCGCTCAACTACAGAACATGTAGGGAGTAACATCATGCGTCCTTTGAGGACTGCTTTTTGACAAACCATTTTAAGTTCAAATATGACCAGCTCAGCTAGAGTTAGCAAAAAAAACACATTTCAGTTTGCATATACAAGCCGCAGGTTTTATAATACGAATACTCAAAATAAATTGGTCAATCATGTCACCATGTCCACACATTTATTTAGTGAGTAGCTTTCAATAAGTGCTTTGCATTGGGATCTTAGTTTCCTTTTACAATGATAACCCCTCACTACATTATTCAACATAGCATAAATAGGAAATAGCAAATAAGTGATCAATACACTAGTTTCATGCTCCAACATAATTGCATAAGATACATTGTGTCCTTCATGATTTGGTGCACAGATACTGAGGTCACCAGAGACACAATGTTTGTTGTATCTGCCAGTTCAATTATAAACCATTCAACATTCATTCCGCAGTTGCAAACAAAATTACCTCTTAATCATCGTTAATGACTAGTATTCAATAGTTAGACAAAAAGCACTGTTGTTGCGTAAATGCTTCGACCTGTGAACTTCCATTCATCTGCATACTCAGACATCACTTTTGTTGAGGTATGTTGATGTGGATTCTGTAAACACAAAACAATAGCAAAGTATTTTTCATTGCCAGATCTTTCTTTTCTCCAAAGGGCACATGATTAACAGATTTTGAGCTAGTATTATGCAATCCCACTTTCAGTTTCTGTTCAATAGAGACAGGACTGACGGTTGTTTGTATGTTATATAAACTGGGGCTTTCTATGGCATTCATGTGCACAATATCACTTATGCTTACTGTTATATTTCAGCATACCATGGAAATGTATGCAGCTCATAGCCATCCGTTTCCAGTAGTAATGAACCCTTGTAGTTGTCCACAGCAAAGCTGGTTTATTTCAGGCATCGCATCTGTTTGCTTGTTAAGAATTGTTCCCTTTCCATTCACTGCAGGAGTGTTTCTTTAAATGTAACATAAAATGACAGCTCAGAATCTGAGAATGGAAATAGAGTACTTTACGCAAGCAAGGAAAAGGTCCGCATCTAGGGGAGTGTACGTGGAAATTCAAACGTCTTTGATGTTGTTCTTTTCTGCACAAAAAGAGCAGATCTTGAAATTCTGTGATTCATTTCCATCAGTGATCAAAAATCTAATAATGGTGGAGACATAGCCTATGCATTTCTCTTTTCAACAAAGTAATCAAAAAAAAATCTATTTGCTTTTTACATTTGGTCTTTAGCAGCAGGAGATGTTTTCTCTAACGCGAGACACATGATCTGCTTTGGAAAAGCAATCAGTGGACCTGTGACAAATAGTGCAGTTGAGATGTTCAATCTACACTCATTATAGGTTTTTGCTCAACTGTTGCAAATACTATGCTGTGAAGCACAGTTTTCTGTCTGATTTTTCCCCTAAAGATACAATGAAATAATTGCAAGGAGTTTCTTGCAGCAGCTCAGGCTGTGATCTTTGTGACTCTGTTCTCCAGATGGGTCACTCACATACTTGGGACTGAATCCACAGCCTTTCAGTTAGCAGCCAGGATCCTTAATCATCGTGAACACCGCACCCCGCTTAAAAACATGAGGCACCTGCGCTGGCTCCGTTTTACCTGTAACGCTGCAAGAAAAATGTCTGTCTGGTGTATTGAGGTGGTTAAGCTGGTTTTGTTTGTCATAAAACTATTACTGGAAAAAGCTGGCCGGCCATTCAAGTTCTCATTCAAGGACATGTCAAAATGCAAATCACATTCCTGGTTGAAATTCTTTTCTCCTTTTTTATCTTGCAAATTTTTCCAGAGTTGCGAGTTTATATCCCGTAAATCTGTTTAAATTCTGAATTATGAGGAAAAAAGTAAGAAATGTGAGATGTAAACTCAAAATTGCGAGAATAAGAGTCCGAATTAAAAATTCGCAATTACCTTTTTTTATCCCGTTGCAGAAACGGGTCTCTGTAATGTCTTATCTGTATTCATTTTTCTCAAAGAAACGATCCAAAACATGTCAGAAGCTTTTACGTATTGGGATTTAAGATTAATGCTGGACTTGTGAGCCCGGTTTAATTAAAACTTGACGTACAGCTCACTGTAGCGAGACATTTTCTTAATTAATCTAGCACATAAAGCCGAAGAATTGCGTCTCTTGATATCATTGTGCCCTGACACTGAGAACACATGGGGCCGCATGCACCATCCGCTCGGCTCAGAACGCAGAGATATGACACATGACAACACTTCCGGATGAGCTGGAATTAAGCGTCAGGTTTGCATCATTCAGCCTTTTATTAATCTGCCACTCTGGGCCTGCTGATATCGGACATATGTTCCTTTCAGGCGAGCGATGTTAAAATTATCATACATCATGTGCTCTCAGATGCACCCTTGTTTTGTGACTTTCGCTCACATATGCTTCACAGGCTTTGACACTCATTAAGTCCTATTTACTAAAGCTGAAAAGCTTTTTGCTCTCTGGGTTTTAGCTGTGGAAATGTGCCTAGAATGAATAAAACACACTTAGGACATTGATTTGGTTACACTGTTGTTTGCACTTCAATTTCCCTCACTTAACCCAGGGAGATATTTCATGTAAATTATCTCTCATCCCCCATCCAGCTATGTAATGTTTTAAACTGATTATATAGGAGGTGACTCAGTGACTCAGTGACCGTCTCTAGGACAAATGCAATCTTTTGGTTTGATGGTATTCAGTGCGAACTTACATAATCACACAGCTTGCATTTAGTTGTATGAGAAAGGAACACAATAATATATCAATAATAGATAATGAATCATAAATCTTTTATCATGCCTTGAAGATTTGGAAAATTACCATGCATGATTCAATAACAGGAGTATAACCTTATTTGCTGTCTATTTTATCTTTATTCTAGAAGACCTTATATGTGCACAATGGTTTTTCATAATTTATAATTAGAGGTTCTGTATGCAGTGTACTTATGCTTTTTTGGAATACCAGGCATAGAATGGACCTATTAGTTGACTGATGTCACAGAAAAATGTGTCCTGTTTATACTATATATATATATATATATATATATATATATATATATATATAT
>NW_015505453.1:819016-821809 GCF_001515645.1 Sinocyclocheilus grahami | reverse complement strand
TATATATATATATGTTAGTATTTATTAAAAATTTTAAGTAACTTTATTTATTTTTATTTTATTATTTATTTAAAAAATTTTGGTTTTGATTTTAATTTAATTTACTTTTTTTTTTTAGCCCAAAACAAAACACTTTGCTTCGCTGCTTTTGACGTGTTCAGGTTTGCTGATCTGTCTTTGGGGGGCTGGATTATATAGAGACTGCGTCTGATTAGCAAAGTAGCTGTAGTCTCTTACAGCACCTTTAATAGCTCATTAATAGCTCTGATTAAAAAACAAACACACTTAATTAGAAACCGAGGGCTGTGGCTCAATGATATGTAACATTTCCATTGCAAACTTGTGAACTGCATAAATGGGACTGGCCTTAAACGACTTCAAAAGTCTGTTATTAAAATTCAGCGTGAAATAGGAGTCATATTTCAGCATATAAAATGTTTATTACAATATTGAGTAATATTGTAATAAACCCCCCACAGACTAATGGATTGATTTCAGGCAGCCCAACATGAATCTGGTACACTATCAATAGTAAATGAAAAAGCCTGACTTTGCCACAAGGAAAGAACGCTAATGAAAGCCTGGCCATAGATTCGACTGTTTGCTAAAGTGATGAATTTCTCAGGGACAGACAGAGCAGGGAGGAAATTGGTGTGAAGCACAGCATCCTCTGCTAGCTCTGAAAATAAGACTCCTGTGGTGCCTAAGCCTATATGCATTGACCATTTGTGGAACTGATAAGCTTATATCAATGTGTGGCTGACAAATCGTCTGCATACAAAATCTCGAGTCACACATATTTTACCTGTTCACCCATCATCTCACAAGAATTCACAGTTCAGAGGGCACACATATCAATGTCTGATGTCTGTTTGAAAAACATGCTGTCCTTTCTGTCAGAAATTACATTTGCACCTCCAGTTAAGCATCATTAAACAGACTAAGTGGTGTTTCAACTGAATTTTTCCCTGAGGTTTAGAATGATAATGCAAGTCATCATTGGATTTTCTCCTGACATAAACCTGAATATAGATTTTTCTCATTATTGGGAATTTACTGCCATCGTCTGGTTGAGACATGAACTACAATAAATAAAAAAATTGTTTTATACTTTTTTCCAAACAGTTATACAAATGTTGTTTATTATATTTTTCTTCTTCTTCTTCTCTCTGTTTACAATCAGTTTTTACTTTACGATAGATAGATAGATAGATTTAACTCTCTCTAGTCTCTTAGTTTAGTTGGGGAAAGGGTTAAAACAATATTAAAATACAGTCTATTTCTTGAAGATATACTTTTTTTTCCCCCCATAAGGAAATATTCCAAGGCCCCCACATGAGACCTTTGACCTCAGAAAAAAAGGACCTCTCCACAAACAGCAACACCAACTTCACACATTACTAACCAGTTAGACTTTATTTCTGGAGTATCTAAAACAGAAGTTCTATATTGAGAATTAAGTTTTTTTTTTCAACTTGCCATTTTGGTGAACAGTGTTTGCTTTAGTTGCCTCTCGACCCTTGACTTTACTTTTAAGTTAAAATAAGTTTATCTTTTTCTGTTACAATAGTGTTTATAAAGCACATATGTGATGGCAAGGAAATTGTTGAAAAAAAGTGCTATATGGCACCTCTTATGGTTCTACATGGCACCGTTTGACAAAGTGCTCTATGGCACCTCTTATGGTTCTAAATGGCACCATTTGACAAAAGTGCTATATAGCACCTGTGAAAATAGATGATAAATAGCACTAAAAGTGGTTGCAAGCCAAAAAACCGCTTTTAGTGCTATATAGCACCATTTTTTTTTAGAGTGTAGATCGGGACCTTGGAGCGAGTTCGCTTGATGTTTTTATCCCCACCGGGGATAAAAATTATTCAGCAGAGGCAGGGATGCATAGACCAGAGGGGGGGAAATCGTTGTGAAAGCGAAACTACTTTGTTTGGTCTTCCAAAAGTGCAAAACAAATCACAATTCTGAAAACAAAATAACAAATTACAAACGCAAATGCAAGTCTAAAAAACAAAACAACAATTCAGAAAGCACAACAACAATTCAGAAAACATTATAACAAGTCAGCAAACTCAATGACAAATTCTAAAACAAAATAACAAGTCAGAAAACGCAACGACATATCAGACAAACCGGAAGAGGTAGGTATAGTTTGAGACAGCGCCATTGGTTTGGGATTACTCACCGCTGACTGGACGAGTCTGTCAATCAACGTATACAGGGAAGAACCAGCCGAAGAACAGCAGAGTCGTGGTAGAAAGTTCGGAGATGGTATTAAAGTAGCTCAGTTTAAACGTATTGTATGAATTACCCGTACTATGGAATAAAAAATATGGAGTGTATATTTAAATGTAGTTAAAAGTGGCTGTAGAACATCAGCTTCAGTGGTGCAGATGGATAAGTAGATGTCGTTGGCTTTTTGACGCGATCGACCCAAGTTCGATCCCACCTTTTGCCGAACGTATCACATCGTAAAGGCATTTATTTTCAATAAAAATTCAGGAAATAATCAAAAAGTTGAAAATAAAGTATAAGGTAGGGTTAGGGTAGGTGTAGGGAGGGCTTTATTGTACCAATAAGGTGGCATCCATTTAATAATTAAAATTAAAATTATAATTTACACTCAATACGTTATTATTGCATACTGTTTTATAATGTACTACAATACTGAAGTGCAGATAATTGCCACTATTTGCAACAAGTAGTATACTTGATAGTAGAAATCCTGCTATTTTAACATAGTGTAAATAGGTATTTGCGCTTAGTGTAAATAGCATATTG
>NW_015505453.1:817546-818309 GCF_001515645.1 Sinocyclocheilus grahami | reverse complement strand
AGAAAGACGGAAATTCCAAGCGGGAGGTGGCAATTGCTGGAGGGTTTTACGACCCTTTGTCTCTAAGCATGGTATTTTGCATATGAAACTTGGATCAAACTTACTAAAGATTCTTAGAACACTAATATGTTGCATAGGTATAAACATACAATATACACTCTCAATTAGATCATCCAAATTAATAGAGACCAAACACGTTATATGTAAGGTTCCATGAATGAGTGGTTCTATCATAAGCATGCATAAAATAGTCTACAATACAACAGATAACATACAAGACAGCAATAATATTCACAATGATCTGAAGGGTATGTGTGTTCATTCAAAGAAAGGTCTTCCTATGAATTCATTAGTAGAAAAGTCCATTTCTACTGTGCATTTTGGATTTCCTATGGAGATTGTAGTGAGAAAGGTGTTTCCCAGCATGCCAAAGCAGGGGTGTTGTGGTTGCCATGGGGACCAGGGGCCTGTTCGGCTTCCTGGGGTGTTACGCATTTCGGGGGGAAGGGCCCATAGGTCCTCATATGGTTTGTTAACTGAGGGGTGTTACAGAGTATTTGTTAAATCTAGCTAACAAAATATATATTGTGTGTTTGATTGGTCCAGACGCTACACTGCTGTTCTTCGGCTGGTTCTTCCCTGTATACATTGATTGATGTCTCGTCCAGTCAGCGGTGAGTAATCCCAAACCAATGGTGCTGTCTCAAATTATACCTACCTCTTCCGGTTTGTCTGACTTGTCGTTGTGTTTTCTGACTTGTTA
>NW_015505453.1:813502-814934 GCF_001515645.1 Sinocyclocheilus grahami | reverse complement strand
CCATTTGCATATTCAGCAGATTTACACCTGAGGGAAACATCAGATTCTTAGTTCAAACACACCTTTGTAAAAAGGTGCAAATGGTATCTAATGTATCAATTAATAAGACTAAGTTTGAATGCTTGCATGTCTCGTCTGTCTGAAAGAAAGACTTGATGCAATCTGAAGGCTCACGTGGGTCTCTGCTGAAGTTGGTTGAGGAAAATAACCAGTTTGCGTCAGAGTAACTTGATGAATGGAAAAGACAAGGCCGAAGGCCTGGCACAAAACGTAGGATGTCCTGAAGCGTTGGAGCTCACATCTTATCAAAACCTAACAGAACCACCGAATCTGGGTTATGGGCCCAGTGTGGGCTTTTAATGTCTCGAAAGATTCACGCCTCTCAAGAGGGGCTTGTCCAATGAGAAAGACAGAAATTCCAAGCGGGAGGTGGCAATTGCTGGAGGGTTTTACGACCCTTTGTCTCTAAGCATGGTATTTTGCATATGAAACTTGGATCAAACTTACTAAAGATTCTTAGAACACTAATATGTTGCATAGGTATAAACATACAATATACACTCTCAATTAGATCATCCAAATTAATAGAGACCAAACACGTTATATGTAAGGTTCCATGAATGAGTGGTTCTATCATAAGCATGCATAAAATAGTCTACAATACAACAGATAACATACAAGACAGCAATAATATTCACAATGATCTGAAGGGTATGTGTGTTCATTCAAAGAAAGGTCTTCCTATGAATTCATTAGTAGAAAAGTCCATTTCTACTGTGCATTTTGGATTTCCTATGGAGATTGTAGTGAGAAAGGTGTTTCCCAGCATGCCATTAGGTCGTAAATGGATCTGGTCAAGCAGAGGTGTCGTGGTTGCCATGGGGACCAGGGGCCTGTTCGGCTTCCTGGGGTGTTACGCATTTCGGGGGGAAGGGCCCATAGGTCCTCATATGGTTTGTTAACTGAGGGGTGTTACAGAGTATTTGTTAAATCTAGCTAACAAAATATATATTGTGTGTTTGATTGGTCCAGACGCTACACTGCTGTTCTTCGGCTGGTTCTTCCCTGTATACATTGATTGATGTCTCGTCCAGTCAGCGGTGAGTAATCCCAAACCAATGGTGCTCATGACTAGAAAACAGTGGTTAAGTTATATTTACAACACTGCAGAACACTTCAATCCATATTCAGATGTGTGCAGCACATTTTATGGAGGACTGTTTCCTGATCCTGGGAGAGTAGACTACAATGCCAGAAGAAAATATGGGGGACTACCTGTCAAAAGTGATTGATTTATGACCCCAGGTGTCAAATTGATCCTCTGATGTCCTGTTCCTGTTCCTGTTTCCTGCTGTTTATGACCCACAGATGTAAAATTGAAACCTCTGACCACCTGTGTCGATCTGACACCTCTGACCTCCTGTTCCTGTTT
>NW_015505453.1:812608-812962 GCF_001515645.1 Sinocyclocheilus grahami | reverse complement strand
AATTTTAAATGATTTACTAAAAGATTAAAAGCACCAGAATCTGGGATTTTCAACATGAAAGAGATGTACAAGCTAAGGATGTTTCAACTATTATCATCATTTCCTTTTGACCCTAATACACTGGTAATGAATTCTCTGGCAAGTGACACAGTATTTAGTTCTCATACTATCTGTAAACAGTTGTGCTAAAACATTTGTGAGTATTATCTGCCAACAGATTTTTCATCTAAAAATCACAATATTTTTTGACAGACATTTTTCATATACCCCAATAGATTTAGTCATATTATCAAGATTACGGATGGCCGTTCACAGTTTGTTTGTTGGACTGTGTATGTTTTTAGGTGAAGACTC
>NW_015505453.1:812009-812454 GCF_001515645.1 Sinocyclocheilus grahami | reverse complement strand
CCCATCTATTACACTTAAAGTTAGACATTAAAAGCCAAGGATGCCACAGACACTATTTCCTTTGTCTGCGTCTCTAAGCATCACTCCAGTAAATAAATGACAGATGACATGTAGCTTATTCATTGAAAAGGGCATGTTTTCTACCATTTTAGACGGTCTGCACCAACACACAGACACATGTTTTAGGTATTGATCTGACCAAAAGGTTTGATCCGGGAAACACGCACGACTGCAACTGTGTGTTGTCATGATTGTCTTCATAATTGATCTACTTTTATTAAAACAATGCGGCATGAAGTTACTGTCCTCAACAGCACAGTCCCCTGCAATGTTGTAAAGTATATAAAGTATAAATGTGAAAAGTATATCTTTATTTTTTCTAAATATCTAAACATGTATGTAGCTTAAATATTAGTTGTTAAGTGTTTACAAAGTTGTCAAGCCT
>NW_015505453.1:807623-811788 GCF_001515645.1 Sinocyclocheilus grahami | reverse complement strand
TGAACTGAGATTTCATTACTGAGATAATCTACAGAATGTGAAACAAGCTTACAGTTAGTTTTGGATTCTAGTTTGCTGAATATTGGTGGTTGAATATAATATTGTTTGGGGCTTTTCCAAACTTCCTGAAAACTGCAGTTGTTAAACCCCTTCTGAAAAAGAGCAATCTTGATAACACCATATTGAGCAACTATAGACCAATATCAAATCTTCCTTTTATAGGCAAGATTATTGAAAAGGTAGTCTTTAATCAGCTGAACAAATACTTAAACTCAAATGGATACCTGGACAAAATGCAGACTCAAAACTCATCTGTTTAGCTGTGCATTTATTGATTGAGCACTGTGCAACGTCCGAACTGTTTGCACTATATTTTATAGTAATAAAAATATCAAAATCTAAAAGGTGTGCATTATAACCGAGAACTAAATGACCACTTCACAGTTGGTTGTGTTACTGTAAGTAATTTTCCTCAAATGCTATTGAAGTTAGAAAAGCGTATACCAATGTCGTATGTAACTTTAGAGACGGTCCCTAGATTTGCGAATATCGAATGCTGGGAAATAACACCTCTGGCCATTCCACTGGGTCGTTTGTAAAGTCACAGATACTGGACGGACAATACGGCTCAATTTTTCTATGTATCTTGCTCTGTTGAACGGCAAAAGTGACTTTATTAGGCTATACTGGATTTACACCATGCATCTTCTGTCAGCGAGAAAGCCACGCCCCCAGCTATCACAAGACCCGACCAAGTCCATGGTTGACACCCTCTCGTTAGCATGTTGTGCAGAGGAAAAATAAATGCGGAACTACATTCAGAAATAAATGAGTGATCAACGGAAAATAAATAGGATGAGTTTAACATTTCCTTAAACATTTTCCATTTGCCCACCAATTTATTTTATTTATTTGCCTACTTTAATCACATGTTTAATTATTTCTATATGTATTTAAACAAGAATTTGTGCATTTATACACACATTTATTTATTTATTTGTGTATTTATTTATTTATTTATTTATTGTTTTTGCAGGTTTAGTCCTCCATAAACTCTAGCACTTTCTATTCTATTTTAATTCTACTTGATCTATTTACCTTCTTTTTATTAAAAAAACACTAGCTTTCTATTTTTTCTATTCTATCTACTTGTTTTTCTTTGTGTGTGTGTGTGTATAATATATATATATATATATACATATATATATATACACATATACATATACATATACATACATATATACATATACCTTGCTACACTGCGTTAGGCTAACCGAGACTTGCCATTTGCACTTACATATTGTTGCTCTTTTGTTAGGTTTGACTGCTTCTATTGTCCTCATTCTAAGTCGCTTTGGATAAAAGTAAATGTAATGTAAATGTAAATGGGAGGAAGCGTGACGTCTTGAGTCACGTGCTCAGCTCGAGCGCGTCACATGATCAGCTGATGACTCCTTCCCTCTGATGGATGCAGGATTTCCAGCCTTCGCCGCTTCGAAGGGCTCACAGGAATCCATTTCTCTTCAAAATACAATCATCTAACAGAAAATAACATCACTGTAGCTTTAGTTCTATTCGCGGGAAAACCTTTAGATAGCAAAACTGGTGCTGTTGGTGGAGTGGATGATGAACGGGCACGCAATTTTATACACCGGGGTCACTTTGGCCTTCTGGTCGACCATCCTGATCGTCGGTGAGTGCTAATGAGACCAGCTGCCATATGGACATTAATAACACACGCATCTTAATAGAGTCACGGTGACTTGATTCGTACATGGTTATCTTTCTAATTCTTTACTGTTCCTCATGTCTCTTTGGCCGGATAGCCATTTTTGGCTTGCCTTAACTGACGTTAGCTGTCATACACTAGCACGACTTCGCCAAACATGAATTTAAACGTCGCTTTAATTGTATTGAACGCTGTTTTCGTTAAACGTTGGAGTAAACATTTAAAATTCGAGCTATGGAGTTAGTACCAATCATTTTAAAGGCTGTCAATGTGAGTTAGACATACACCTGCTCTGACGGGAACGTTTTTATTGTGTTAGCTGTAGTTGGAGAAATGGTTCTCTGGTAACGTTAACGTTATCTGTATTTTCACCTGTTTCTCCACACGCTGGCTGTAATCGCATAGGAGAGCAGCAAAATTCAATTCAATGTGAAGGCAGTGTGTTTTTTTTAATATATAGTAGTTATAGGTTAGTCGAACAGGGTTTTATGTCCAAATGAGGA
Source organism: Sinocyclocheilus grahami (assembly GCF_001515645.1). NCBI lineage: Eukaryota > Metazoa > Chordata > Actinopteri > Cypriniformes > Cyprinidae > Sinocyclocheilus > Sinocyclocheilus grahami. The sequence goes on along the minus strand of NW_015505453.1, from coordinate 809,556 downwards.
AGATAGCTCTCACATGACTGAGCTTTCACAAATACCTCTATGAGTTTGCAGAAAACTTCTATCCATATTATGCCGTTTATTCAGATTATGCCACTTTTTTTCCCCCTCAAATGTAAACTTTCAGGGGTTTTTTTAGGTTGAGATGAAAATTCTGTCACCTTTAAAATTTCTGGTTAACCTTAAACACTTAACTTAAACAGTACTAATCTAGTCATTTCTTTTTCTTTCTTCACAGGTATTTGCTATACTATTTTTGACCTTGGATTTCGATTTGATGTAGCATGGTATGTGTTCAGTTTTTGAAACCTTAATGTAGGACTTGTTTTGTTCACTACAGTGACATTTCTGATATCCACAAGACCTAATTTAAGACTTGAGATGAATGAAATGCTCCTAATGAAGTCTAGATAACCTAATCTTTTCTGTTGCAGGTTTTTAACAGAGACTTCTCCATTTATGTGGGCTAATCTTGGAATTGGCCTGGCCATCTCTCTGTCTGTTGTTGGAGCTGCATGGTAAGGCTGTCTATTTCCTCTTTTTTTGTGTGTCTTACAGAAGTTGACAGCTCAGAAAAAAAACATATTGGAAATTTTGACATGTTGTAGTGCAGTTTTCCATATCCTCTTCTGCACTGTTTAAAAGAGCTCCATAAATAAAGGCATTCAACTCTGTATTCCTATCAATAGCTCAATCACCAAAATGAATATTGCGTGTTTCTTTTGTATTATTTTTACTTAAATATTTGAAATGTAATAAACAAGCAGGAAATTACAAGTATGTAACTCTGCAGGGGGATTTATATCACTGGATCCAGCATCATTGGTGGTGGAGTCAAAGCCCCTAGAATCAAGACCAAAAATCTTGTCAGGTATTTGCAGTTTACTTAATGTTTTAAAGTGTTTTTTTAAATTTATGCAAATGTGCCCTTTTTTGCTACTATATAGAGACAATTGTGGTTCAGATTTTGCTTATATAGGCCTACAGTACATATAAAATATCATTGTATTTGTCATTTTCATTTTGGTACCTTAACACCAGTTAACACTATGGATGCGACGATCCGATATTCATATCGGGTATCGGCTCCGATACTGCCATTTTTCTCAGCTCGGGTATCGGTCAGAGAGAGCCGATCCAAATCCGATAATTTATTTTTTATTTTTTCGATTGTGTGAATTATTCTGTGGTATTCTGAAGCCATACGATAGCTTAATGTGAGCTACATATGAATATTTAAGTCCTTACATTAAAGTTCACACAAACTCTTTTCTCCTCTGTGGCTGTCAGTCATTCGTTCAGCTTTTAAACCCTCATCGCGTTCGTTTACAGCAGTCAGCTCGGTAAAGCTCTCTCCAAGATCATTCTGTGTTCCCATTATACTTGATTTTAGTACAGACATCTGTTTTGGCCATTTTTATGAGGTTTTTTTAATAGTGTTCATATCGATATCAGAATTATATCGTATCGACCGAAATTAAGAAATATATTGTGATATAAATGGCTGGTGCTCACCTATTATCGTCCCTGTGTTGATTTCAGCGAATCAGTTCGAGCAAACGCACACAACCTGATTAATATTCATGAATCCAGTAGCTCATTAATCCTTAGTGCGTTTTTATATTGTTCTTATTAGTAGAATTCGTATAATAATAATAATAATAATAATATCTTATCAGTATCATTGTTCGTTTTTTTTTTTACAGAAACACTGAATGACCAAAAAAAGCACCAGCACCAGTCCTAAGTTCATGGTTACCAAGTTTTAATTCTAATCACTAAACTTCTATTATTAAATAATACTTGATTATCATATTATAATGCTTGACTGACTGATATTAAGAGTGTACTTTCAGATATATAAAAAGCTGTACCATTTTACAAACATTATATATGTTTGTAAAATGGCATAACTTTATATATATATATATATATA
>NW_015505453.1:793311-806834 GCF_001515645.1 Sinocyclocheilus grahami | reverse complement strand
CATTTTACCATATTTAGTGCAACACTTTTATTTGTTCCCCACAAAATATAGTTTTTTCACTAAATGTTTGGATTTCTAAAATTATTGTGCACTGATTTTTCTAGAATATCTTTTGCTGCCGAATTATCCACTAACTTAGTTTATGATAATTTTTTGTCATAGATTATAAATATACATAGGCCTATATTTTTTCATATTTGTTTATTTTATTTTTCTTTATAATGAAGTAGTCTGTATCTAGTAGATTGTGAAAGAATGATTATCAGTTCCACACACAGAGATATATAAATAAATAAAAACTTCACTGGTATCGGATCGGTATCTGTATCGGCCAATACCAAACCCTAGGTATCAGAATCGGTATCGGAGGCGAAAAAGGCGGATCGGAGCATCCCTAGTTAACACACAGTTGTCCTGCAATTGTCTATTAAAAAACACTGAACTTAAATTTTAGGCAACAGCCTTAAGTCTAAGAACTTAAGTCTAATTTTAGGCAACAGTCACTGAAATATGTTTTTTAATTTATTCATGCTGCTTTTGTCTGATATGAAAACAAAAACAGTTTTTGTGTACGATTCCATCTGTCTAGTAACTGTCTGGTTTTATTTGCTTGTGTAAGTTTTTTTTTTTTTTTAGCTCACAGTGGCACTTGGTGACAGTTCATTGAATTTTTCTTTTTTTTTCTAGCATTATCTTTTGTGAAGCTGTTGCCATTTATGGGATCATCATGGCAATTGTCATTAGCAATTTGGCAGAGGTAAGTTAAAACTGATTGACCCATTTCTTTGAACGCTTTGGTTTTTCGAGTGAGTCTTATGTTAGAGATTTTAATATACTTGTGTGCTTTTTTCAACATTCTGCATTACATGAACAACAATAGAAGTTGTAAAACTTTTTTTTTCTTCTCCATTTCCTGTCATTTAGAACTTCTCTGGTACAACTCCAGAGACTATTGGGGCAAAGAACTACCAAGCAGGTAAATTGTGCTTCTAAATCCCTTGTCATCTTACTTGAAATATTTTCCTCTGCCTCTGTTAAGCGACTGGATGACACATTGGTTCTGTTTTTTCAGGCTACTCCATGTTTGGTGCTGGACTCACTGTTGGCTTTTCAAACCTCTTCTGTGGTATCTGTGTTGGCATTGTGGGCAGTGGAGCTGCCCTCGCTGATGCTCAGAATGCCAGTCTCTTTGTCAAGATCCTCATTGTTGAAATATTCGGCAGTGCCATTGGACTGTTTGGAGTGATCGTAGCCATCTTGCAGGCAAGTCGTTTTCTAAAATCGATGTTTATATATGTTTCATCTACCCTTGCATTATTGAATATGAGCTGTTGTGGTCAAAAACTGAATGTATGTTTTGAAAATGTTTACTTTGAATACATTTAAGATAAAGTCATCTGCCAGACACATTAATATAATGTAAAAAAGTTGTATTACCAGTGGTTCACTTTCAGCAGCAAATCATGAATTGTTAGCATGACCTTATCAGACTTAGTCAATTGATTTCTAGTGACAGCAGAGAATATTAAAGTGTAAGACTTTTCAGGTTTTCAGTTATTTAAAACATTTTGAGATCTATGAGGTGCTACTATACTGTAGTAAATTGTTGTTTTTAATTATGAATGTTTTTTTTCAATGAATTTATGAACTTATTTTATTTTTTAAAAGCATTAGGCCTTCATGAGTGGCCTTTATTTATTACCCAAATAATAAATAAGGAAACTCAAATGTCATTGTCATCTTAGTCTTAAGGCCTTTTTCATGCCAAGAGTGAATATTTGTTGTGGATATTGCAAACAAGAATCAATTAGTTTCTTTTGGCCTTTCTTTCCCCTCTTAAATTTTCTTCCAACAGCACTGTACTATACAAAGTACAGCAGTATTATTGTCATTAAACCTATTATTTATATATGATGTTGTCACAGTCATCAGATGGTTTGTATTTTGCATTTAAGCATTTGAATGGCCAGAATGTTTTTTTTTTTGCTCTGTCTAAGTCAGCCTTTTGTTTCACTTCTTCATTTCATTATTTGTGTGAACAGGCCTTTAGTTTACCTAACCGTGTTGTCGTTAAGCATATTCCTCCCCATCTGATTTCCAGCAGAATGATCTTTTAATTTATTTGTCATTAATATCCATCTAGCTAGTTATGACCATCCTCTGGAAAATGAATATTTTATCACCATTTCCAGTCACACTCTGTAAATTGATCTGACATGCATGCTTGAGTTCAGATTGAGATTATTCCGCCACACAAGAGCAGCTCATATTAAAACAGTCATTTCATGTGGGTTCTGCAGTTGCACTGTGGCCTTTAATGGTAATGATAACTTTGGTTTATGCATTCAGTATTCAGTCTATTCAAATATTTTTGTACGTCAGATTGTGTTTGTGTGGTTTTTTTTTTTAGACCTGTATAATCATCAACATTGTTTTTTCTCTCTCTCTATTTAGACATCGAAAGTAAAAATGGGAGATTAGATGACTACACAACCTACAGATCAAAGATGCTGTGTTGCTGGTGCAAACAGGAGGTGTAAATACATAGTAAATTATTTAAATGTATTTTCCTTTGTGTCGGTTTTTAACCATCATTTTCTGAAGATTGAAATATTCTGTGCACCAATTTGTCTTAAAAGAGTGCATCATGTCAAAGGCAGATCTTTGACGACTTTCACACTTAGTTTGGCATCTCATAATTCTGAAAATGAAAATATCACTTAATGTTTTTGACTATACCTCCATGATGTCATAATACCACATTTAAATGATAGAATTTCTCTCTTTTTTTTTTAAATCAAAAGGTATTTTATTTATTAAAATAGCCTAATAATATAAACCGTGATCCTGCATATGGTGACAGAACAGACTGTCCATAGACCCAGTGTTGGGGTCTGTTTGTAATCATCTCAATCTCCAATATATAGTTCGCTGTAATTGTTCTGTACAGTACAAGAAAAGTGATCAATTGCATTAGTGTGGTTCTTTGCATTGGATGGGTGTAAATCGTGAAGTATTCTCTTGATCGCTGTATGCAAGAATGTTCTTGTATTTGCGTGATGACACCTGGTGCATCCGGTGTGCTTGACCTGATCTCACTCTCACGTGTTGTGTTCTTTCATGTAGCTACTGAATTCAAGTAAATGCTATCTTTGAGAAAACAGTTATACCAAAACTATGATGTTAAAAAAAATAAAAATACCAGTCATCTCCAATTGTATTTCTACCAGTGTAGACCCTCACTTTGTAGGGCTCTCTTTAGTCCTGGTTGGTTAAAAATTAGAGGATATAATAATCTGATGTGTGTACATATTAAAAGCAGTTTGTTTTTTGTGAAGCATGAGGGTGTTTGCCATTCCGTATTTCCTAGTTGTCTTGTACATTTTTGTTTTTATTTTTTATTTGATTAGATTTTTTTGAGAAGCAAGAAGTGGTCTTTATCTCCCAGGACACTGTGGTGGAAGCTTGTTTCCTCCATGGGTTTAAAAAAAAAAGTTCAAGTAATTTCGACAAAATTCAGAATTGTGAAACTCAAAATATTTACCTTTTTTCTCAAAACTGTGATCTTACATCTCACAATTCTTGATGAAAGGTAATTGTGACTTTATCTCACAATTTTGACCTTTTTTCTTCCAATTGCAAGTTTACATCTTGCAATTCTGATTTAATATGTAGCAATTGTGACTTTTGTTCTGATAACTTTGAGATATATTTGTGAATCCAAATTTATTTGTTTGCGTTTTTATTAAATATTTTTTTTAACCCATGCTAGACGCAAGTTTCTATAAGTTACTGTAAACTCTGAACAATATGTAATAAGTTCTTTGCTGTTCACATCAGTTAATCCTGAAAACGATCATCTAAAAAGCAAGTTCATAGCAGAACAGCACTGCAAATAGTGTGAGGTGGACTTTAATTGGCCACAGACATGAGATGCTATATTTAAACAGACATGAGGCTGTAGATTTTACTGGATATTAAGATCTAATTTTCACAACTAGGGATTTTGTCCTCTTGAAATGTTTTAGGAAGATGTATTTTCAGTGTTGCATCGGCTGAAATATTTAAAGGTACAGCCCATTTATCCCTCACAGCCTCATTTTCATTCTTGTATAATTAAATATGGTGTTTTCCCTCCACTAAGATTATCTACTCAGTCTGAACCACTGTTTATAGCCACAATCAAACTTGTAAGATCAGTTGGCCTTCTTTTAGCTCTACTGAAATACTTTACTATCTATGATGTTTTTTGTGAAGTGGAGGTACACACTAAACATGATTTTACTAACTCCTGAATGTCCAAAATCAACTTCTGTTAAATGTCTGTTGATATTGTTTATATTAATGATCAATCAAATCACATACTCCATCTGTAAAGCACTATGGTCTTGTGAATCATCTCCAGTCTAGTGACCAAGATCATCTGTTTTCTTGCACTGGATCTGTGGAGAGATGCTTTTTTTGTTTTGTTTTTTGTTACATGGATAAGTGTTTATTTTAAAACATTCCAACTTGGATCTGATGGATCACACTGCGAGGCTGCTTCAAGTCTCATTATTGTGGAGCTTCCAGGACCTGGATTGGCTGTCTGTGGTTTAGTGGTTCAGGAGTTGTGCGGTAAAGATGACCTCTTAACCATTTCTCCTGTTTCAGTGATTGTTAAATATGTTAATGTGGTGATTCCATTGTTTTGATGTGTACAAGTGGATCCTCTAGACTTCCTAATTGTCCTTGAAGAAATAAAAAGAAATGTGAAAAACTGTTCAATGCATGAATTTTTGTTTTTAGTTGCCAGTAGTATCATCACAGCATAACTCAAACACAGGTTATCGGATGACTAATTATTCTGATGGAGGCATGGAAATGCAGGTCCATGATCTTTTTTACGTTTAGGAGTAAACTGATCAACCCCTCATTACCCTATTGCATGATGAAATACACTACCTTTTAAATGTTTTTGAACTAAGTAGCTTATTATCACCAAGGCTGCATTTATTTGATCAAAAATACAGTACAACGAGTAATATTGTGGAATATTTTTATTGAATGTATTTCAAAATGTAATATATTCCTCATCGTTTTCAGCAGTATACCTTATTCATCAGAAATCATTCTAAAATGCTGATTTGGTGCTCAAGAAATATTTCTTACTATCAATGTGGATCACACTTCGAGGCTGCTTAATATTTGATCAGTATTCTTTGACAAATAGAACGTTTCATGTGGGCTCTGCAGTTGCACTGTGGCCTTTAATGGTAATGATATCTTTGGTTTATGCATTCAATATTCACTCTATTCAGGAAAATACATTTTATAGTCCTGGGACATCGGATGGTGTTGCATGGTAATCTTGTTTTTAACAATGTGAAATTCTTAACTGTCACTTTTGATACATTAAGTGCATCTTTTCTGAACGAAAACAATTTATTAAAAAGAACTGATGGAAATAAATATGTGAATAAACGAAGAAACATGCATAATGTACATTAATAAATTGAAAGAAAATTAAAATAGAATTTCTCAATTTGACTATGTATTTGGTTTTCTGCAGTGTACATTTTTAACATAAGCTTTATTTACTCATTTTTGGTTTTGCAGGAAAGTGGGTCAAATATGTCCTTGTTCTGGAACATAACAGGATAACAGTATTTGTTATCAAAGTCGTGAGGCAAGTTTTCACGTGTTTACATATAAAGAATTTATAAATCAATTTTCGCAAAAAAAGAATGGTTTGTTTTTGCTGTTTAAAGCAAATCAAAAAACATCATACAACTTGCAAATGTAGACAACGATGTGCATTACTCCGCTGAAGGTTATTCATGATTTATTAAATGCAGTATTGAACAAGCATCAGCGGTCAGGTGACAGCTTCAAACATCCACCAGATGGCGCCAAAGGACGCGATACTGTTGCATGGCTTTCAAGCGTCGCTTGTTCAGGAGGTGCATCGCTTGTCACGGCTGCTGCTTGATGCTATATATATTTCTATAGAAAATTTATAAAAATCTTAAATAAGGTAACCCTTTAAGAAACATGAATCTACACTGAGCGTCGCCTGCCATTCGCGACAGCAGTAACGTGCATTATTTCATTGTTGACTGAACTGCAGTGAACAAACATTTGGCCAAAGAATGGACCACGATGGATGTTTGTTTCTCTCGCGCTCAATCCTGCTCGTGTGAAACTCAAACTGCATAATAATTGGAAAAGAGATGCTACTAGGACAAAAAAAAAATGCTAACATAAAAGTAAATGATAATTAAATGTTTAAAACCAGAAATACCAAACAAAACAGTACATGCTTGCATAGCAAGACATCGAGGCGATATAAACTGCGTCCTCTTGCGGCGAATAAGCGAACCTGCGTTTGAACCCTCCGAGGCTCCGTACGAAAGAAAACCTCTATGCCTTTATTCGCACACCCATCATCTCTCCTCGCCAAAAAACACAGAACGGACAGATGAAAATACACGGCAAAATATTTAGTATCATCACTGGAGTGTACGCTGCTGTCAAGGGCTCTCAATAACATGGAGATATATAATATTCCTGCAATATGGCATAATCCTTTCTTTCCGAAAAATGAATTAATCGACGTTGTCGGCAGAAAGAAATAACGCTATCCGGCAAGTAACTCCCTCGTTTGATATGGATATTACGATCAAACTAACTGTATTTCACACAGATGACACATTTATGGCTGAAACTGACAGTTCTGAAATAGACAGTCAGCTGAAGTGAATAGAAGAAAGATGAATCCCTTATAGAGGAGCTCCCTAGCTTGCAAAGGATTAAGGTAAGCAATGACATGTTTGTGTTCATGGTTTGCAAATTTGAAACATTTTTTTTTCCATCTCTGCATGACTTCCTTTGAACGATGCTCTTTGTTGGTTTTCTCTGATATCGCATGCTATCTCTATTGCCTGCCATCTTAATCAAGGCGTAGAGATATTCCACGAAGAGATGCTTCCTGTACAATCTCAACTCTTGGCCAGATCGCAATACCACAAAATAGGCTTTATTTTCATCGACATGCACATTTCAGCTCCTCCCAGCAGAGTCGAGTATAGGGATGATGCTGTGTAATGGTACCCACAGCATCCATGGACAGCATCTTGCCCAGTGTCTCCAGATTGGAAGCTGGCAGGACATGTGAGACTTTGTGGCCGAAGATCTATGAGCATGGAGAAGAATTCAGAGTAACACTTTTTATAAAGTCTGTATGAATAATGCATTGCAGTGGTATTTTGAATGCATTCTTAAAATGCATCTTTTAATCACATATTCTTATTAATAACAAACAACATTATAATGCCTATTTATACATCGAAAGAGTGACTTAAAACATGATTAAAGCCGTATTGCATGTCTATACTCTTTCTTAAGCACGAATAGGTACATTTGAAAATCTTTGGTTAACATTTTTATGAACATTTTTGAATCCATTTTGTTTGCAGACTTAATGGAAAGTGTTTATTGAATATTGCGTGGTAAGCTTTCTAGAGGTGGTTTATGAATCAAGGCCAGAATAACTAGAAATTTGTTGAATATTTACAAAAGTTTGGCACATAATATTTCCTATTAACCTTTTGATTAGTAAATTATTGATGAGAGCACATCATGGCACGTTAGTCTCACGGCAACTGCTGTTTATGGGGTCCAATTAACATGCAGCTGTTCTCTCTATTTATTTAATCAGTGATAGCAGTATATCTTTTTAATTGCACATATTGTAATACAGTCCATTCTTAAATAGATATCAGATTTGTTTATTATAAGCTCATACAGTAAATGGCATTGAGGCACTTTCCCAAAACCTCAATTTTTTTTCTTTTCTGATGTTTTAAGGGGTTTTAGGATTGCTTGTTTCACTTGTAAACAAACCATTTTTCTTTCTTTAACCTTTCAGAATCCTTTATCGGGTCTGTTTCTGCTGAATATTTTCCGTCTTGGATGTTACAGTCACAATCCCTAACAATAACACACATTGTCAGTAAGGACTGAATCTGTTTGAATAGGTTTTGCTTTAAATTTCAATTAAATAAAATATATAAATATAATTTTTTTTCTTCTTTAAATAGACTAGCATTATTTCCAATTATTCTTATTGGGTTTAAAGGCTATTCCAGTTGTTTTAAACTACTTTTAACAGTGTTATGATGGTGAACATAAATATACACATATCACTGACAGGATGGAAAGTTAAGGTGGCAGTTTGTTGTTTCAGTTTGACTCATTTGCAGTCAATCACTTTTGCTGTCTGATATGTGATCCATTAGTTCTCAGTGGATCCTCTAAATGACTTTCTCTCAGCGTCTGTATCTGTTCCTCTCATTCACCCACACAATCTGCTTTTTAAGCTCTCTTTCTACAGCGCGATACCCGAGAGCCCAAGGGCGGATTGTCCGTTGGTCCATTTTGCAGTTTGTTTTAAACAGGAGCTGCTCTGTTTGGCTAATCTACCTCCATCCACCAGAGATAAATGACCTTTTGAGTCTGCTGCGATTCCTTTTCTTGCTTGATGGGAATGGTTTTGATTGGAAATTAGGGGCAAATGTATATTGTGTTTTATTGAACAGTGCAAATTTAGATCACTGGTCATACAGATGAGAAATCATTGGGTGTTGGGATTTGTTGTCATGGGAACAGTAAGACCCCGTGACACAAAGGTGGCGTGAAGTGGACTGCTTTGTTTTGAACGCCGGCTTTGTCTGATTTTTGTCTCTTCCTCAAAGTTTAAAGTTCATTTTTCTGCACTCATGAGCACGGAAATAACAAATTATTAATGATATCAGACCAAGTCTAGTTGCGCCCGGAAGTACAGAATGTGTTTATCGTTTATTTCTTAGGGAGTTGCAAGGGCATTTAGGTGAATGGGGATAATCATGTCTAAGTCTATCCAGATGCCAACTTAGAGGTCCGTCCAAACGAAGGCTTCAGCTGGGGCGGTTTAATTTGTCTCTTGGCTCGGAGTAGAGTGAGCAGCTGGACTTGAGGCAGGCAAAAGCTGGGGCCGCCGCGGTCTGTGGAGCTTACAAGCTAACAGAGCTGGAGCGCAGCCACGCAAGACTTCCTTCTGCTTGTTTGTGTGCTGTGATATAGACTGTGTATAGAGACAATGCTGTCTCATAATTAGCCGCTCGGGTTCACACGTTGGTGCGATGACTTACCTTTGTGATATTCCGAATTAGATACATTTCAAACCCTGAAAGGACTCGATTATGTAACTGTTTAGTGTTCATTTAAGGCGGCTGAAACTATGTCAAGCTTGAGCTAGCCTTACAGGAATATTCCACATTCCATACAAGTTGAGCTCAGTCGACTGCGTTTTGTGATATAATGTTGATTACTACAAAAAAATAATTCAGACTCATCTCACATTTTCTTAAGGTTACAGTTTTTGGAGCATTTGGAAGCAGAAATGTGAAGCGGCGTTGTTACTGTTAAACTAAAACTTATTTCTGTTAATTGAAAGCTATATATATATATATATTAGATGGAAAAACTTAGCTAAAATGGACATTTGAAATTTTGCATTTGAAACTGACATAAAAGCTAGCATTAAAAGTTGCAGTACAACTAAAACTAAAATAAAAAAATGAATTAAGCTAAGTCGAAATATTAAAATACAAATTAAACATTAAAAACATAACAAAAATACTATAACTTAAACTAAAATTTAAATGAACACTAAAAATACGAATAAAATATAACATTAATAAATATTACAATAGTATAAAAATAATGCAAACAAAAATGATGTGAAGCTCTTTGATTAATTCTTGTGTATTATTTCGTCTATAAAGCGAGTACTTTTATGTTCACGGATTGGCTCCAATTACTTCCATTACAAGTTCCTCACTGTAACCCAATATTTGATTTGTTTTGTTGTTGTTTTCAAGAACAAGGAGGCACAGATTGAACTCATTTTTTCTAACAATTAACTGCTTATTAATTTTGTTAAACTGCAATGATTAAATATTACATGGTTTTAACTACAGTATTAATGACATATTAGTAATATTATTTCCATTTTTACACCTCTGTATTTTTCAGACATCTCATTTTCTTGCATAGTCAAGCTATTGTAGAGAGGGTAACACAACACAACACAACACAACACAGGATCTTGTAAGTGATGTTTACATCACAGGAGTGAGTTGAATGTGTTTTGAAAAGTGTAGGCTACGCTCGTGGTGAGATTGAAAGCGTAGCTGAGTGGGTCTCCAAGCACCATTCAGTATAATCAGAAATTGATGTCACGTTTGCATCCCACTGAACAGGTGCTGGCCACAGATTTCCAGCCAGAGGAGGATGGAAGCCTGCAGGCAGACAAGCACACTTTTAATGTGGAAAAATCATCTTAGGTCAAGGAATTTTAGGTGGATATTTTCAATATGTGGGCTCTTAGCTGCCTCCCACTCAATATGAAGCATCTAATTAAGCTCATTTTAATCGTTAGCGATTTGTGGGTGGGGTTTTCTTCTGGGATGTTTTGCTGAGTCTGACTTTGTAACCCAATTTGGGCTTGACAGCTTTAACTAGAGTATTGCCAAAGCTGTTTGAAGCGTATGCAAAACAACTTATGCCTGTATTATGTTTCTTTTTAAAGAAAATTGATGTAGGGTTCCTCACTGATTTTAGTTTTTGTTTTAGTAGTACCTGTGAACGATGCATTGTTCTGTTGTGTATTTTTTCCTCTAGAAGCGTAGCTGAGTGGGTCTCCAAGCACCATTCAGTATAATCAGAAATTGATGTCACGTTTGCATCCCACTGAACAGGTGCTGGCCACAGATTTCCAGCCAGAGGAGGCAAGCACACTTTTAATGTGGAAAAATCATCTTAGGTCAAGGAATTTTAGGTGGATATTTTCAATATGTGGGCTCTTAGCTGCCTCCCACTCAATATGAAGCATCTAATTAAGCTCATTTTAATCGTTAGCGATTTGTGGGTGGGGTTTTCTTCTGGGATGTTTTGCTGAGTCTGACTTTGTAACCCAATTTGGGCTTGACAGCTTTAACTAGAGTATTGCCAAAGCTGTTTGAAGCGTATGCAAAACAACTTATGCCTGTATTATGTTTCTTTTTAAAGAAAATTGATGTAGGGTTCCTCACTGATTTTAGTTTTTGTTTTAGTAGTACCTGTGAACGATGCATTGTTCTGTTGTGTATTTTTTCCTCTAGTGTAGTTAATATAAAAAAAGACTAGAAATGTAAAGCAGGCAGTGTTGTGTTTGGAGAGTGTAGATATTGTTCCTAAGAACTCCCACTGTCTGCCATTGGTCGATGAAACAGATAGTCCCACCCCTAAACTCACACCATTGGTTGAGCCATGTGTTGAGTTGATCGGATGCTCAAATGAATATATCTGTGTAACACCTAGTGTTATACTTTAGATAGAAGCAACAATTTTTACATTAAGCAAATAATAACGTGATCGTAAATGTACATCACAAAATATTGGCAGAATGGACAACACTTTAGGCTATTAGACAATATTACTTGTCAATACGGTGCAATGTTCAACTCATAGGAGTGGCAACAGGCCAGTAACCTTGATTAACGAAGGTCTTTATGTCCCAGATCCATATATTCCTGTAGCGAATATCAATGTCTTAGTCTTATTCATTAAGATTTTATTAAGAGTCAAATTAAAAGTCGTAAAAAGCGACCTCCTCTGTTTTTAACACCTCTCCAGAGTTGAACAGGATGAAACGCTCTTTACATTAATAGAAGTGTAAGTGTTTTATGAAGTGGCATGTAGCGTATGTTGTTTGCAGAGCTCTAGATCAGTGTTTCCCAACCTTTTTTTAGTCGCGGCACCCTTTGGAAATTTTAACAAACATGTGGCACCCTACAAAATTAATTTTGTCACAATATTTTAATTTCTAACTTCGATATGATAATTTGAAAAGTATAGATATTCAGTACAACAGGGAAGAACTGCAGAATATAATGTCATACAGATATTTTTAATATTATTAAAAAATTTTGTCCATCAATGGTGGCAATCAGTAGGCTAATTTCTAATGAAAAGACCTATTTATAGGTAGGCTGTAGGCTTTTATACATGTGTAAACATTATTTAATTACCATTATAACTAGCTATCTCACAATGTTTTGCTCACTCAGTGTTTTTTTTTATTTTACAGTGGGGTAATTTTGGTGCAGTAGCACGAGTTTTGAATTGAATAAAAAATGACAAGTAAGCAGTCAGTAATAAAATAAGAACAAATAAAGAAATTAATAATGATAGCACAAATAAAAAATAACAACAGGCCTTCGAATTAAATAAATTGCTTTTTAGTTTTTCAGGTAGGTCTAACAGTAGGGTTAAGATATTTAACTTTTTTTTTTTGTGGCAGTGCTGGTAAGTGAGTGAGTGGATGCAATCCCCTTTTTTTGTTACTAGTTTGTGAAAGTGAACATATTTTTTGGCCTTCTGCAAAAAATAAAATAAATAAATAAATAATTATAATAAAAAATGGCAGTATATAATGCAGTCTAATTAAAAACAAGACCACAGTGCGACTAATTGTATTTGTTTATGGTGTGACATGCCAAATACTGTATCATATTATACTCCTAGTGTAATGTCACACCATATTACGTTGCATGCTGTTAGAACAGTCTGCAGCCTAATTGAAATCAACTACCATTATTGTAGCATGTCCACTTTCATAGAGCAACAATGCTTTAAATGTACCAATTTCAACATAGAGAGGGTAGAAACATGTTTTGATGTTTATTTCGAAATTCTCAATAGAAATTTATGAAGCCTTAGGGGAATATCAGTATCAGATGAAATCCTAGAGCTTTCTGACCAATTTTGTTTACTGGTTTTTAAAAAAAACAGGTTTCTATATTATTCTCAAATATGCATAAAAATATGTTGAACATGCAAATGGTAAATTATATGGATCTTTATAAAATGACCTGCCAATATCTGGCAGCTATAGGTTTTGGAGCAAAGCAATAGAGATTTTCAGTAGAAAACAACTATAATGTAATTAGTTACATTCACACCTCACTAGTTCATACATGCCTTCAAGTGTGATAAGTTTACCACTTACCACTTTCTTTTTTGGCACCCTGAAAGAGCAGCCCATAGATATAAATAGCGTATCCCCAAACGCTATGTCTAAGGCTATAATGCTGGAGTGGCTAGCAGTAAATCTGTAGCTGAGGGAGCAACACCCTCAGTTCTCAATCCGAGACGGGGGCTCGACCTGCAGCATGTTTCAAAAGTGGAACAGCTAGCAGTTATTCAGCTGAGGGAGCAACACCCTCAGTTCTCAATCCGAGACGGGGGCTCGACCTGCAGCATGTTTCAAAAGTGGAACAGCTAGCAATAATTTACTTAGCTGTGGGAGCAACCTAATTCTCAGTCGAGAAGGGGGCTCGACCTACAGCATGTTCCAATGCTGGAACGCTAGCAGTAGTTTACCTTAGCTGAGGGAGCACAAACCCAGCTCTCAACGAGAGGGGGCTCGACCTGCAGCATGATTGTAAAATCAGAAGGGT
>NW_015505453.1:792495-792862 GCF_001515645.1 Sinocyclocheilus grahami | reverse complement strand
TCAGCAGCGGCGGGTCCTGGATCGCGGGAAGCAGATGGCTGCCCCTCTTTGTGTGTGCTCTTTGCCCAAACAAAACAACGCATGGATCTTGTGTGTCGTCAGATGTTAAACAACGTCAACACTGATGCACACATCCTTAAATGCTTTGCTAGTGCTCGCCATAATGAGATAAATAGAGATCGCTCTTACCACAGAAATGCACGCTTCAAACAAAACAGTCAATGAAGACGAAGAAGAGAATGATGTGTAGCTCCCGGCGCCTATTTATACTATAGTCGCACCGGTAGTGATGTCATGGCTGTCGCCGGCCAACGAGTTGGTGTTTTTTCAATGTATGCTTCAGACACGGGTCACGACGAGGCGTTCC
>NW_015505453.1:768029-792129 GCF_001515645.1 Sinocyclocheilus grahami | reverse complement strand
CCCCTGAATCAGACAATGTTAATGAAATAACATCATCCTCCAGCGGCTCACTCTCG
This sequence comes from Sinocyclocheilus grahami, assembly GCF_001515645.1. NCBI lineage: Eukaryota > Metazoa > Chordata > Actinopteri > Cypriniformes > Cyprinidae > Sinocyclocheilus > Sinocyclocheilus grahami. The sequence continues at coordinate 792,073 of NW_015505453.1, read as the reverse complement.
TGCACAGCCGACGATCACGAAAGGGAAACCCCCCTTCAAACTCATCGGCCAGATCCACCTGTGATCCCCACGAGCTCATTCCCTTCTGTGCCTCAGCAGCGGCGGGGCCTGGGTCGCGGGGAGCAGATGGCTGCCCCTCTTTGTGTGTGCTCTTTGCCCAAACAAAACAACGCATGGATCTTGTGTGTCGTCAGATGTTAAACAACGTCAACACTGATGCACACATCCTTAAATGCTTTGCTAGTGCTCGCCATAATGAGATAAATAGAGATCGCTCTTACCACAGAAATGCACGCTTCAAACAAAACAGTCAATGAAGACGAAGAAGAGAATGATGTGTAGCTCCCGGCGCCTATTTATACTATAGTCTCACCGGTAGTGACAACGAGTTGGTGTTTTTTCAATGTATGCTTCAGACACGTGTCACGACGAGGCGTCCCCCATAGCGACCACTAGAGGACGCAGTTCGAAGTTCCCATGAAAGGGAACTGAACTGACTGCTAGCTAACTTGTTCAAGGCTTATTTCTCCAAAAATGTCATTACCATCACAAACACAATATCAGTGGCCATGATCATGTTTTTTTTCCAAGACATGAGACGTTTCATTTGTCAAGGTTTCAAAGAGTTCCCAATTGAAGAATCACCCAAATGCATTATGGCACATTAGTGTTTATCAATTATAGCCCTCAATACAATCTGTCGTCTGATCAAAACCAGAATCTGTAGTTCCCGAGCCATTAAATCTCACATTTATGCCTCCATCTAGCTAGGCAGTTTGTAAACAGATGACTTATGAGTCTTTTGTGAACCGCAGTCATTAATGTCATTTTGAATTATGGAGAAACTGGAGAGGCTGCCCACCTAAATCTCCCAGAACTCTGCAGTCTGTCCATTTTAATGTCACAATCACATATGGAAGTTACAACTGTGTGCGAAAGAGAGCGTGAGAGAGTGATTAATATATTGTTGGAAAGTGCTGTAGGCTGTGGGAGATGGCTGGATCTGTCACTTCCTGATGCAGATGTGCATTCTGGCACAAGATAACCCTCCCACTCCACCAGATGTTTCTTTATTGAGTCACTCATGCTGTGCATCACCTGTTTCTTTTTCCATTCTAGCTGTTGCTTTGTCACTTTGTCTTCAGGAAGGACATGGTACAATTCCCACAATTTTTCTTCAAATCATGAATAACAACCTTGAATGACTATTCAGCGTTTAATTGGTGGCTTACAAGCTGTCCTTCTGCTCCCATAAAACTGTTTATGAAAGCTAGACTATGGAGCAGAATGACACACTCATACGTTTGGGGTTGGTTTTCTGTTTTAATATATTTAAAAATATATTAAATTCTGAAATTTCAGCATACATTACTCCAGTCTACAGTGTCATATGATCGTTCAGCAGTCATTCTAATGTGCTGCTTTGTTGCTCGAGAAACATTTCTTATTATTATCACTGTTGAAAACAGTTGTGGTGATTAATATTTTTGTGTATACCATGACTTTTTTCAGGATTCTATGATGAATAGAAAGTTCAAAATAACATTTATTTGAAATATAAATCTTTTGTTACATTAAAAATGTCCTTGCTGTCACTTTTGATCTTTACCAAATAAGAATTTTTTTTTTTTAAATCTCACTGATCACAAACTGAAAGGTACTGTATATTTGCCATTATATCATAATGTAATAAAAATAGGCTCCGTAATATATTTTGACTGTCATTTAAGCGTAGATCATTATAATATAGCTCAGCAAGCTTGCTAAATAACACTGTAAGTTCAATTTAAAACAAATTTTGTATAGGCATGTACTGCAAAAACTTAAATCTCTTCTTTTTACTGTTTAGTTTACATTTGATTATTTAGTGAATGTTAGGTTGAAGGCCAGCATGAATAATGCAAACCAAGAAAGTGCCACTGTTCAGTTTGTTGGTTATAAAAAATTAAGCACATAGAAGCACTACACATTTTGTTGCCAGTTTATTTGATGGATTCCCTTGTGTTGATGTAAAACCTTGCTTTTTTCCCCATTAGTTTATGACATAGGTGGGATGTAAAATATTTATTAGCCTCTATTTCTGGCTAATTTTGTTATGGGTCAGCCTGAACTGCTTGAATTTGTGCTAGTGTCAATCTTTTAGTTTATTAAGTTTGTCTAATGTAGGAAAGTATGTGATTCAGGGGCTTGGCTTATTATTGATCCTGACTTTATTGAGACCAAATTGCTAACTTCTGGAGTGTTCAAAAATATAACCTCATTAGCATTGACGTTTTCAACAGAGGCTTTGAGAACCAGTGCATGCATAGCAAGTCCCTCTTTGAGAGTATGAATAATATTACAGTTAAATTGATATACTAAATTAATGAGCACAGTCCTGTGGAACTTATTCTAGGGCATCTGGAAGTGTTCCATTTATTGAAGAATTGATTAGATAGCATTTGAAAAGAGTAGCTGGTTTGATATTGCCTTATCAATTAATTTTATTGTCATTCTATATTGCTTTATTCCCAAAATGACTGTTGAAATTTAGCTATAAAGTGCTTTGATAAAAAGTTTTGTACTGTCTGATGGCTAAAAAGTGAAGCTAAGGAAATGATGTGTGGTAAGAACTTTGGAGAAAGTCTTTTTGCTCAAAATTTTGCCAAGGGGTCTTCTTCTACAAGGCCTTTGGAGCTGTGATGAATATTTTAGGAGCTTTGGTATTGGGACTTCAGCATATAATATATTATTTGAGACAAACTTCTAGTTCATAGAAGAGAGTAAAGTTTAAGAAGGAACTGATGACAGCAAAAGCAAAGATAAGGAGTTTGCAAATGCAATTTTGAGAGAAGACCATATATCAATGGAGTAGCAACTTAGTGTGACCTCAGTCTTATTGGGTTAGTGTTATATTGATGTCCTATATTAAGGACCATTACTGTGCTGAAGCATCCACCCACAGCTCCAGCTCCAGAGAAAGATACACACTGCAGAAGTTGCAGCCTCCGTTGGCTTTTCTTGGCAGTTAACCTGAATGATCACAGGAAATGTGATAATTAGAGGGAACCGTGAGTGAGGCTGAGAGACTGATTTCAGGTCTCTTGTTATAGTAAGCGAACAATAACTGAATGATGTACTGATGTGAGTGTGCAACCACTGGACACTTTCTGTTCCATAAGGCCACAGGAGATGAAAAGACAAAAATGCAGAGAATTATGAGCTAGGTGGCTCTTTTTAAGTGCAAGTTCTATATACCACAAAAGTTATTTTGCATAATATGCGTGAAATATGCATTACCTGATTTGACATTTGTTTTTATAGTGCAAGAGTACAGGTGGAAAATGACAGTACCAACATTACACATTAAATCAATCAAAATGTTAATTGCAATGTTACAAAAAAAATCTATTTCAAATAAATACTTTCTTTGAACATTCTATTCATCAAATAATGAGCACCAAATCATCTTGAGTAATGATGCTGAAAATTAAGCTTTGCCATAGAATGAATAAATTACAACTTTAAATATATCAACATATTTCACAATTTTACTGTTTTTACTATATTTTTGATCAAATAATTGCAGCCTTGGTAAGCACAAGAGACTTTATTTCAAAAACATCACAAAAACCTTGCCTACCCTAAACTTTTGAACGGTAGTGTATGTCTAGGAATGTATTTATATTACTCACCTGCAAGAAATTAACATGTAGACTTGTGAATAGAAACTAAACATGTCTACAGGAAAAATACTGTATGTGTAACAATAAATAATTAATGATGTTAGATGTTGGAATCTATAGATATATTGGCAACTTGTTCTTTATTGGGCCCTGTCTCCTTTAGAATGGCGATAAACAAAACCCGGTTACCACAGTTATCCATTCATTTATGAGGAAAACAAAAAGAAATAAGTGGGCATTTGCAGAAAGACTGAACATGACTGAAAGTTGTTCAGTAGATTTTTTTTAATATAATGAGTAAACTACATTTTAAAAGTGGATGGAATTAAAAGGGTAGTTTACTCAAAAATGAAAATTCTGTCATTAATTACTCACCCTCATGTTGTTCCAAACCCGTAAGACCTTCATTCATCTTCAGAACACAAATTACAATATTTTTGATGAAATCCGAGACCTTTCTGACCCTGCATAGACACCAATGGACACCACCGCGGAGAATGACAGAGAAGAGAAAAAATTGCTGAATAAAATCCTTATTTTTATTTTCTTTGTGCACAAAAAGTATTCTCGTAGCTTCATAAAATTATGATTGATCCACTGATGTCACATGGACGTCATGGACGATTTTAACGATGCTCTTACTACCTTTCTGGGCCTTGAATGTGTCAGTTGTGTTGCGGTCTATGCAGGGCCAGAAAGCTCTCAGATTTAATCAAAAATATCTTAAAGTGGGTTCCGAAGATGAACGAAGGTCTTATAGGTTTGGAACGACATGGGGGTTATTAATTAATGACAGAATTTTCATTTTTGGATGAACTATCCCTTTAAAGATAAAATTATTTTTTGATTCAGTTAAAGCCTCATATACTCTCCTTTAAATAACTTAATGATTTAAATAACTTAAGCGCGATTATGCCAATCGCTGACAATCTATAAAACATACTTCATTAGCAGTCCAGAAGTAGGTTCTTCATGTAATTCGATGAAATACAGGAATTCAGATGCTTCTGTATAGTCTCTCTCTTTGCTGTTGTTGTCTTCCTTCTGTCTGTTGACTCCTTGCACCCCATTTCTCTTTTTGTGACAGACCCCCCTCCCAGTCATCTTCTATTCTTATTTTGTATCTGACCTCTTCTCCCACCTCTCAGTAACAGTATTTTTGGCTTGTTCCTGTGTCTGTGACTGCCGGTGTGATTCATTATGGGGGTTGGTGAGTGTTGAGCGATTCCCTAAAGGAGCTCAAACCAGGCTGAGCCATGTGAATTGTGTCAGACAATGTTTTTTTCTCCCTAGTGCTGATGATGGGTATTGCAGAGGAGTCACACGTTACGGTGGGTAGTGGACGAGGGGGCAGGCGAGGTGTAGTTACGAGCCCAGTCTCTGCAGGTGTTGAGAAATCCCATTATCCTATACTTCCTCCCCCACACGGTCAGCCTGTGCATTAGCGCTTACAAGCTGCTGATGTGAGCCCCCCCATCCGAACTGCCGTGGGGGAGCTTTCAACAGCTGGCCATGTGTGAAATCAAGAGGCTTTCCCATCCAGTTTCATCCAGCGATCACGCCAGGAGAGAGTGAGAGGGAGAAATTAGCCGCAGGTCTCTGACTTCAGGCTGTAGTCTGTTGATTCGTAAACTTCCTTGCCTCTGGCCTCTTACACTTAGGGTTGATTGGAAAATCCCATCAACATTGTAATTGCTCACAGCAAGACTTGGACAGCTATTAAGTGTTTTCTAGTTTATCCCAATTAAACCTGGAGAAAGCTGGAGTTTCACTGTTGCTGTGTAAATTACATCGTCTTGAATAGATTTTTCTTACATTTATTTTTGCTTCACTTGGTTAATGGGGCTTTGAAAGTGACTTTAGACTTTCTTTATCAATATTATGCAGAAAAATAATGATGTGAAAAAGAAATTTTATGTTAAAGATCATTCAACTTCAGCGTTAATTGTATTCTATTTTTAAATGCATATGAATAATAATTGCCATGGATCTAATTACAAAGCAGTCTTATTCAATAATTAAAGTCTGGCGTAACCCTAGTGTCAGTCCAACTTAAAAAATTTACTCACAAGCTTCTAGATTGCTATTGTTCATTTAATAAATTATTAATGATTAAAATCAGTGTTTCACAGCTGGTGGGTCTCTTCCAGCTGTGAACAGCAAGAAAAAACAGTTCGAAGTGCAAATAATGAAATGCAGCTAACTATATAGCAACATATCGCTAAAATAGCAAAATCAATCTGTTTTCCAAAAAATTTAAATTGACAAAAATTGGCAAAATGGGCTTTGGTTAATCCATGAACTTAATATTAATATTACTGTTAATATCAATGTTTGACCAAAGACATTTCAAACATTGTTCAAAAGTTCGAAAGTTTAGCGTCAGAAAGATTTTTGACTGTTTTCTATTTTAATATATTTTAAAATATAATTTATCATTGTGATGTCAGAGTTTTGTGCTCATTCTGTGTTGAAAATAGATTTTTTGACTTTTGATAAACATAATGCATCCTTGCTAAATAAACAATAAATAAATAAAATCTATTATTTTATATTAATAAAAAATATAATTAATTAAAAAAACTTTACTATCCCCAAACTTTTGAACAGTAGTGTATATTTGAAACATTTTGATAGCATGTTGGATTGCCACTGCCACTCCATTATAGAATCTGGGTGCTAAGCAAAACCAGTTGAGGACTTCTAATTTATGTAAATGCTATAAATGAATTAGGCTATGTTACATTCAAGCATACAAATTATTACCACATATACTACTGCAGTAGTAGCACAGTTATAGGGAAGCTACTCTGACATCGTATTAACATAATTAGTGTTTGGTTAAACAGTAGCCTAATTGTCTGCTGCAATAGAGAGCATTTAAACCTAACAATACACAATGCTTCAGTTTAAAGATTTTTCTGCATTTGGAATTATGCTTTGTCTTTAGGCCTGATGGGCATCTGAAGTTTGGTCTCACCCCAACAGTGAAATCATAAATGCACAGGAATCTAATAATAACTCCCCTCGTTTTTGTTTTGTAGGTGATATTAGTAAATTGCAGTCCGGGAGGGTTCAGCGGTGCGGAGAAGTGACGTTGACCGGATGTGTGTAGCGGAGCGTGTCGTGTGGCTTTGACCATGAGCCGGCTGATGTTGGGCCGGACCCTGGAGCGGATCTGCAAGGCTGTGCTGTTGCTCTGCCTGGTGCACTTCCTCATCATGATGATCCTCTACTTCGATGTCTACAGCCAACGCTTCGACATCTTCAGCCGTTTCAACAATGGCCGTGGAGCAAACAGCTCACGAGGACCCCACCACTACTACTATAATTTCTCCAGCGGAAGGCCCAACACTACCTTTGCAAGCTACCTGGCCACAGCTGACCATCTTCTGCCCAGCACCAAGCCAGAGGCCAACCACACACCGCCGACCCCTAAGCCATTACCGCCATGTCCGGAAGTACCTCCTGGCCTGGGTAAGTTCCTGTTGGTGTGGGCTGCACATTAACTCTAAATAGAATCAAAATTGTGGCTATTATTAAACTAGAACTTATGGTCAACTACACACTGCAACTCAAAATTTTGCCAAATGTTTTCCGCCAAAATGAGGGTATAACTGAACCACCAGCATATGATGTGTGAAAGTGAAAAAATTATGACAAAATATTAAAATAAAAACTTATAGTTAGATATCTGAATAAATAATAAATATCTAATAGTTAGTGTCAACATAATATTAGTAAGAATAATGAAAACGTTTTCTTATAACAACGAAAAAAATATTTTATTATCAATTGAAACTCTGCTGTCTGAGATTCCTTAGGCCTTATAGCTCTGAGTGGGATTAAATAATAAAAAAAAAGAGATGCACGATATTGGGTTTTTGCCGATATCCGATATGCCGATATTTTTTACTAATTTTGGCCAATATCCGTTGCCGATACCGATATATTTCTTCATGTTTGGAAACATCAACAAGTCTCTCCAGTGCAGAGATTATAAAAAATAAAATACATTACACATTAATGAATAAATCTTTATACATTATAAAATTATTTAGCCTAATTTACAAGTGTCTTGTTTTATTCATGTAAGCTATAGCTTCTGACTTTTAACAAAACTGACTCATGATTTTATGACATTAATCACTGGTTTATTTATGCAATGTCAATGTTATTTGTGTATTTTACTTTCATTTTTATTACAAGTAGGCCTATAGCGCCCCCTAAATAATAAAATGCTTTACCGGGTGGACATTAGGACCCAGGGGAGGCTGTTGATACTGCATGCCTAGTGACTGTTGACTTATCGGCAAGGCATATCAGCATAATTTTTCATATCAGGCCGATGCAGATGTTTACATTTTAAGCCTTATCGGCCGACGTATTAACGTTCCCATAATATTGTCCATCCAGTGTTTCCCACAGACTTACACTGTATTTGTGGCAGCATATATACAATATGCAAATTCATTCTCTGCCAGCAGGAGGTGCTTAGAGCGGGAGAAATAGAGGTTTCCCCTGTAACGCTGTACACAAAGCAGCTCTCCGCTCACAATTGTTGCTTTATCAGACATTACATGCAAGATGAAATGAAAATGAAATGAAAATGACCTATCCTTCAGAAATATAGTGATATAAAAACACCCGCACCGGGTTTCGATTTTGAAACGTGCAGTGCTCATGTTTATTCAACGAAGTCAAAGCCTTTTGGAAAATCTATTTGTGGCGGTCAGTTTTGATATTGTGGCGGGCTGCCACAAATAAATCAATGTATGGAAAACACTAATAATAGTTATTATTATTATTATTAGTAGTAGTAGTAGTAGGTAGTCTAAGACAGAAATATATTACCATTGTAGAACAACTGCACTGTAGACTAAAAAGTATTTCATAGTACAGTAAGTATATTATTTTACTTACTGTAGTAAAATTGCTAATTAATATTATAATATACTTAAGGTCAGGTGTTTTCTTAAGCCGCTTTTCCACCAAAATTACCTGGAACAATTTGTCCCAGGAACTTTTTTTCCCCAGACCTGTTGCTGTCTGCGTTTCCATCGCGGTCTAAAGTACCGAAAAGATTAGGCAAATAGTCTGGTGATGTAGGTCTGCGCGCGTTTCTCAATACCAAGTACGCAAAGTTCGGATTTGCATCCTCGGTAGTTCGGACTTGTGAAGTGTGAACTCCCGCGGACAGGATGACGCAAGTCCGGTAATTCTGCAAACAACAGCATACTTGGTAACGTCAGTCAGCTCGCCTTGGCTACTGCAATTTTCCTCACTGTATTTACAATAAGACAAAATATGATATCAAACACCACTGCCTCTTTTCGTTTTCATTTAAACATATTAATAGCCGCAGAAATGTAGTTCAGGGAACGTAAATACATTACAATGAAACTAAATATTATATCAAACAGTATTGCCTCTTTTCATTTTCATTTTAACATATTAATAGATTAATAGAATAAAGACCAAAGATTACCTGTTAGATTTACCAAAAACTAATTATATCTTATGTTTAGCCACTACAGAGCCAGCGGCAAATGTCAGAAGGACTAGCCAAAGTTAGGCTACTCTCGTCGGGAAACATGAGCACTGAGCGCCCGCTGATTGTGTGGAGCTCATGTCTTCGAAATCGGCGAAGCACATTTTCAAATAGGTGCTGTCTTTATAAATAAACTGCAGATTTGAGTTTTAAACAACTACATTCTCACCTGAAATACTTTTAAAAGTACATTTCATGGCATAATAACAGTAATATTTAAAAAAAATTATGCAAATATATGGTGGTTGAAATACAATGCCGCGTGAACTCAACCAATCAGCATGTTCAGCGCCTAAGTCCCGCCCCCGAGAGTTCCAGACCTTTGAAAAAGTACTACCTCGTGAGCAGGGACATTCTGATGGGCAAATTTTTACCCAGAACTTTATGTAGATCCTGGTTCCTGCAGTGGAACCACACAGAGTACCGGCCCAAAGTCCCTAGTTCCTGGGGAAAGTTCCTGCGGTGGAAACGGGGCTTTAGACAAGAACCTCTTGGCAAGGATCTAGGTCAGGCTTCCTTGTTGGAACTTATTAAAAGTAAGAACAAAATCCCTCAATTACTACAGTGATCGAGCATTCAGTTGTGCAAAGAAAAATGAATAATACGAGAGACAGTAACACATAGAAGGCACTCAAGCCTCAAAACTCAATTAGTGGTCTGAACAGTTGAAATCTAGGAAGCAGAAGATGGCTGGTGTGTTATAAGGGACATGTGGGCAGGACCCCAGCCACTGTTCCCCGTCTCAGAGCCATAATGGATTCTCTGCAGACTCCAATTACTGTAAAAGCTGTTGTCTCGCTCTGTTTTCCGAGCTGACTGGTAAGTTAAAATGGATTTAACATCAGCATGTACTTCAGCGCTCTTATATTTCATCCGCCGAACCGCTTTATTACCGGTCTCTTACGCAGTGCGTGATGTGTTCAGAGAAAATGACCTGTGTGCATGACTAACAGGACTGTACCAATTTACTGTCTCATTACTGTGTCAATCTATCCTTGTTCACCGTAGAAGAAAATATATGGAGAAAGGGACAGAACTGCTTTATGGCACGTCTTCCTAGGTGTAATTATTATTATACAGGAAGTCAGAGCCCTGTACGTAAGGTGAAATTCCTCTTCCAGAGTAATATACCCCATCTGCATGAAGAAAAAAAACTCTCATTAATTACAATGTAATTGCACTGCATTTTCTAGCTCATAATAGGGCAAACCTTCATAATGAATGTGCAGCAGCGCTATTTGATATGCCTGCAAGCAGTGGGCCTTTGCCACCCATATCCTTCTAATGAGTTTAAAGCAGAGCTCTGGAGGGAGTTGAGCTGTGTCATATGACTCGTCTAGCCTGCTCAGGGGTCTCTTTTCCTTCGTTTTTATAAATTTTTATGCCTACCCTCTGGAGTAATGACAGAAACCCAAGATGGCCATCTCAAAACTTGTTATTTTCACACTCAGGGCCCAAAATGCTGGGAGAATTTGATCGATGTCTTTGGGGGCTCTTCATGAAATCAGATTTTGCCTCATCCGTGAGGCAGAGTAGAATCTGTCATTCACTGAAACTTTGACAGGAAGTGTTCAAATGAAAACGCTCTACTGTTTCCACAGCTTTTTTGTGTCCCTTTTCCTGTCTTCTAGCTGCTGGAAGTACAAAGGACCCTGTGTTGACCACCGTTTTCAAAGAAATCCAGTGTTTTCAGATGCTTCAGCTGTTAAAGTGTGGAACAGGCTGTTTATGAGACCATCCCAGCCTCTCGAGTTCAAAGCCACATTTTAGTTTGTCATTGAGAATGCTGCTTAGTCTTCAATATATATGCCTCTGTAATGCGTATTTGATGTTTGCTGTCAAGCCAAGACAAGTGCGTCTGCAGTAAACACTTGCTCTTTGGTGATAAGAAAACTGTAAACATTTTGAAAAATCTTCTTGATTGAGATGGCATTAAGCCGTTATTAGCCCAAAGAGATTTTGCAAATGAACATTGATTGGATTCGGTGCACCCTTTCCATCATCATGTTTCAAGAGCTGACCTGTTGATGTTAGTTTAGAGAGAATCTAATGTAATTGAGGCGTGTAAGAAGCAGACGTTTCCTGAAAGATTTTCTGTGCCGGTCCCAGGTGCGTGTAGAACACGGATCTTATTGCGGCAGAGGCCTGCGGGGAAAACCCAGAGTCTGTGGTAGATTGCATCCCAGCTGGCAGGTGTGGCTTGTGGCTGGTGATGACTCACTGGTTCTGTCTTCCTGGAGGGGAGCTGTGTCAGCATGGCAGCCACCACATAAACGGCAGGAGGCCTTCCGCGTTATAATTACTCACGAGCAATTAAACCATTAAAAATAGCCAACAACATGGTATCACAAACAGAATGTTTTTATATCATTGCTAAAGATTTGTACAATGTAAATTCTCTGATCACTTACCTACAGTGGGGTTCAAAAGTGCACGCATAGAAAATCTGGGATTCTAAATTTAATTTGAATATGTTAATAAAAAATTTACGACTTTTGAAAAACAGTGGTACATGTGACAGTAGATAAACACAAAGTCACCATTAAAAAAATTTGTGATAGTCTTTTTTTCGCTATTGTGACATGCTGTATATCTGAGTGAACAGTTTCTTGAACAAGAAGGGCTGAACTTATATATGTTAGGAGTGTAACGGTACACGTATTCGGTACAGGTCTTTCGGTTTGGTACGCATGTGTACCAAACAAATACTGCATTGTTTTTGCACTGCATGAGTGGAGCTTCATTGGAAACTTCAAGTTTTATATATATAATATATTGCTACTTTTTCGAGAAATTCAAACAAAAATTGGCGCTCTTTGATGTGGCGTGACAGATTGCTGTATAAACGCCTCAGTTCAAACGGCAGCGCAGAGCGCAAGTGACCGTGATCATCCCTTCATCTTTACTATTAGTTTTAATGCAAAATAACATGAATGAACATCTCATGCTTCATGTAATCACTCAATCAGTGTTTCAACTGTGGAAAGACGTCAATAAAACAATTTGTAAACAAAATGCCACATAGAATTTCATTTACCTCAGGCAAGTTATCAGTGTTTACAGCTCGTTAGTTTGCTAAAGAAATTAAGTCTAGAGATAAGCATTTCGTGAAATATTAGACTATATACTCATATTTTACTTTACCCATTAGTGATGTCTTTATTATTTAATGTATGTCTAAATAAATCTGTTATGAAACAAGTTATGACAGCCACTGTGTGAATAAATATATTTCAACAACAAATAGAAATGTTAGAATTTAGAAGTTAATTTAAAGGGGTCATATGATGCGATTTAAATTTTTCCTTATGAACGAAGCAGAGTCCAGCCCGGGGTCGTCACCTGTGGTTGTCGCAAGCCCGCCGACCGTTCCTCACTCAAGCTCACCCACCACCGCTTACTCTAGGCCGCCGGCCTCCGGTCACTCAAGCCCACCGTGTGTGACGCTGTGTGTTTCGTTGTGAAAGCAAAACTACTTTATTTAGCCTTCCAAAAGAGGGCACGACTAGAAATTAGTGGTTAAGTTGTATTTACAACACTGTTCCAGAACAGTTCAACCCAAATATTCAGATGTGTGCAGCACATTTTATGGAGAACTGTTTCCTGATCCTGGTAGAGTAGACTACAATGCCGGCTGTTCTGACTCACAGTCTGTAAGTACGTTTTTTATATTTAAAGAATTTGCCACTGATGATTCAAACGTGAGTTTTGTGCAGTGTAGAGTAGCACTTGTTGTTTGTCATTTCTCCGATCACAAATGCAGACATGGTTTATGCGGCACGATGCAACGTGTAAAAAGACAGTATAAGTCATTATAATCCATAATTATGTCCCCACTGGATGCAACAAATGCCTCGTTTATAATGGGTTTTAATGTTTTTGTCTCGTCGCTCCGACCGGACAGGGCATCACAGTATGGTAAGGGGTGTAACATTTCCGTCACACGCTTGAGGTATTTGGCCAATCACAACGCACTGGATAGCTGGCCAAGCAGAGCACACCTCGCTTTTCAGACAGATGTGCTTTGTAAAAATTCAACGCGTTTCAGAAAGGCGGGGCATAGAGGAGAAACAATAATTTACAGTATGTAGAAAAGAATGTGTTTTTTTAACCTTAAACCACATAAACACATTTCATTACACCAAATACACAAAATAATGTTCTTTCATATGACCCCTTTAAAAACTGCATTATGTGCAATTTACATGCATTGCATTTTTAAAGTTGAGTGTTGATTATTATATTAAAAAATAAATAGTTAGGGTTAGGTTAGTGATTAGTGTTAAATGGCCTTGAAAGTAGATACTGACTTATTGTATCGGACAGAATTTAAATTTTGGGGCATCAATAAATCAAATGTTTGCAAATTTGTGACTTTGACCATATGAACTTCTTTGTACTGATGATCAGATATTATATAATATCAGGAATACTGGATATTGTGTACATCAGATTTTACATTAATTTGTGGAGTTCATGATGTTTGAGTGCTTCTATAATTATGCTTTAAGGATAATTAAAGGAGGAGAATGAGAAACCAAATACTTTTCACTCCTATTACTGATAATGTGCTGATAATTGAATTTGAAATGACTGAATTTAGTATTAAATTAGAAATATGCAAAATAGAAGTATTTTCAATAGTGGTGAATCGGTCTGTGTCGACGAACACGCACACACACACACACACACGAAGATGAAGGCTTACAGTCTTTAATGAGTCCACACAGGTTAATCCAGAACGGGAAGACTGGTGACACATACACATCAATGTTAACTTAAGAACCGAAAAACTCAAACTGCACAGACACCAATTTAAATAGACAGACCAAACAAGGATAATTAATAAGACACAGCTGAACCTAATGACGAAATCAAATCAATAACCATGACAACGGAAAAAGAAAGGAAACCGAGAATCCAAACTAACAGACAAGTGGTACCCTCATCAAAATAACGTCCTAAATACGACAAGTGCACCTGCCAAAGTGAATAGTTCAGTCAGTAACACATTTAAGCGTCTCATAGCGCTGATGTGTTGGGATGCTGTAGCCTGTGGCATTCTGCCCGTGACTGTACTCGAATGAAACGCGGCCTGGCACCTGCCAGCCAGCTGGCTCAAATGGCAGAGGCTCTGGCTCATAGGAAACTGACAGTCGACTCCATGAGGAGGGACAGACATTCTCTCTGGCTCACTGACATCGTTCTCTCCCTCAGGTTTCCATCAAGCAAGAGGGGAAAGCTCATCTCAGAAATAGCACTTTGGGAAGGGGCAGGGGCACAGCCAACACTTCAGCAAAAAGAGATTGGGAGAAGTGAGAGGCAAACAATGAGAGAGATCAGAAAAGACAAAGATTAAAGGGATTGTTCATTTACTCACCCTCATGCTTTTCCACACTCCTGTGACTTTATTTCTTTTAATTTGGAATAATAATATTTGCGTGAACTCTTTCTTTAAGATGGTCCTTTTTAACTACATTTTTCCAGACATTTGAGAGGGTGCTGATAGTCTAGGGCTTTTAGGTTTAGTATAGTCTGCACTTTACTTGATGAAATCTATTTTTGTGCTGAAAGAAATAGTAAATTTGAAGACAGAGAACTTTGTAGTATAGATGTGATAATTGCCAGTATTCATAGAAATTGTACAGTATAATGTGCACATGCTTCGAGCACAGTTTCTCCTCTTCTCTCTGTTGAATCAGTTGCTTGCTAGTTGTGTTGTCAGGCGGCCACGTGTTAATAGCTTATAATAAAGTAATACCAGAGATCTGTATGTTAATAACTGTAGATGAGCTTAGAAAGCAAATTGTTTGGCACAGAGACAGAATAAAGTCTACTATTTTGTGAAGTTCAGGAATAGTATCAGGGAAACACAGCTGCAGCTTCATTTTCTGTGCTTTGTTAGTAGTTGAAGATTTGTATTTTTGGGCAGTCAGCCTATTTTCTTTCACCAGGGCAAGCAGTATTTCTCTTGGTGTTTCAAGCTGCACTGCTTCTGCACAAGTTGTAGTAAATGTTTCAGTAAGGGCAACCTCAGTCAACAATCAGTCATGTGTGTAAGATGCGTATGTAGACAAATTTATAAAATGATCTTTTTACAAGTACCTTTAAGCAATATTTGAATTGATGTCCCACAGTTTCCCCTTCAAGAACTTCAAAAATTCACACTTATTAAATTATGCATCATGTTCTTATTCATCATAAGGAACATGAATATATTAACAAGATTAAACTGGAGATTAAACAAGATTAAAATAGTTACTATTAACTATTAAACTGGAAAATCAGTTTTGAATCAATAACAAAAAATTGAATGGAGGAAAAATTATTTATCTTGTTTGTATTTAATTTTTATGTAATTAAAATCGAATTCTAAGGTTTTTTTAAAGGTGATCCTGTAAGTTTTATTGGAAGTCACACGCCCTCCTCAATTCAAACACTGCGGTTAAACCTTCTTTAAAGAATCTCGGTTCGGTCCCTTATGGTTAGTCCTCCAGGCGCCCCCCTGGCATTTGATCTATCTCTTTTAACTGAAGTTCATATTCAGATCTCTCTAATGAAGAAAGGTCTAGAAGAAGTCTTTCTAAGAAATAGTTAAACATCAGCATTTTCCTCTCTAACTTTGCAGCAGTTGTATAATCTTATAGAAAATTCAATATATATAACTTTAACTGAGAAGCAAAATTGTAATAATCTTAGTTGAAGTTTCATTAAAGCTTTAGCAAAGACACAATGTGCTCTTATTCATCCATTTCAGCCTTGTTTTAAGATGCTTCTTGGGATCTCTCTCATGAATTATTTATGAGCATTCTTCGGATTTTTACTGGATTTCTTGTGCCTTAGTGATAGTGAAACAGCTTTTTAGTGTTTTTCTAATACTTTCTTGTCTTTACATGGGCACCCCAGGGTCTGTAGGGTTCTCTGCTTGAGCAGAAGGTATAAATAGCTCTTTGGCATCGCCCTGCCGGGTCCAGGCTCCGCCCCTCACCTTCCCTGGAGCGCCTGCCTGCTTCCGCCAACACGCTCTCTGAATATTTTGTTCAAGTGTAAGGACACTTAATGTTCCTTGTCTTACAAGAAGAATACCTTCATATATTACTTCATAATGACACATTTTTATCCGCAGCTGTGCAGCGGCCTTTATGTATGAGCATTTAAAACAGGCAAAATTGTACAAGGTGACATTTTTGCAGCTTTGATGTGCAAGAGTAAAATATTCAGTGGTATTTTGTCCACTGATTTCATCTCTTGATTCATCATTGTTGTTGACTGCACATTCATCACAGAATAGGATGTTTGGATTTGCTCATATGATCACATCTTGTATTTCTCATCAGAAGCTAATTGCTTTCAGCGATTTCTCAGATATTTAAGTGACAATTTTTTATCTTGCATTTGAAGTGGAGGAAATTGAAATGGAAAAGCATCGATAATTCAGTCACAATTTGCATGATCAACCTAATTGTATTCGACAGTCCTCAAAGAGACACGAAACAGTTAAGGTGGAGAATAGCAAGACATAAATCTATTTTAATGGAAAATATTTGATGTAATAAGATTTGTAATTTTCTTATGTGATGCAACAGCTTCTCAACACTTAATCACAAAGTGCTCTGGAAAGGGAAGTCTGCATTTAAATGAGGCTGTTTTGTATGCTCAATGTTATTTAGTATTATATATTTACTAATATAGTATTTGATAATATTTTGAATTAACTTTTATTTTTGTATTTTCAGTTTTTATTTAAGTTTTAGTAATTAGTTTTTTTCGTTTTTAATGTTTTTTAGATGTAATTATTTTTAGATGTAGATGTCATTTTAGATTATTTATATTTCACTTTTAGTTTGAGTCATTTTAGAACCTTAACCCATATATTTCACTGCATTTCTATTTTTTTAAGTTTAAGTTTTTAATCTAATATTTATATTTTATTTCAGCTTAATTTCAGTTGCTTATTTTAAAATGATTTTGAATGGTTTTAGTTTTAGTTAACAATAACAACGCTGTTCTGTGGCATGTGTTTCAGACTGATTTTTGTTTTGATTAACTGCTGGCCTGTTTGGACGCTCAGTGAATCCTCAAAATATGATAGTTAATGGGGCAGCAGTATTAAGATTGTCACATCGGTTCAGTGTCTGAGAGAAGATTGTAGACACAGAATCAATGAATGCCAAATGTGAACTCGAGGAGCTAAGGCGGCAAGCGCTATGGCAGGCAGAGAAAATTGCATCCATCCCCGCCATAACACCCGGGAAGCCATTAAGGTGTTGGTCCCATAACTAGATGAGCAGCGAGCTTTCCCAAATGATAAATGACAAAACAGAGGACTAATATTGTCATCTGGAAGGGGATTACAAAATTGTTGTTGTTTTATTTATTTATTTTTTGCTGTGATCGCTGTGATGGAAAGCTTTGCGCAGAGAGTGTGAATGTCTGGAGCGGATATATTTTTTTATAGGATGGATACGTGGCTAAATTTAAAATGCAGATGTGGATGCAACGGTTTCATTTCACTCCTCATAAACCCCTCTCAATAAAGCTGTTAATAATATAAAACCTCAGAAATGGAGAACAGAATGTCAGTGTTATTAGTTATTTTTTATTTATTTGTTTCCAACTGGTTTAGTTAGACAGATATTTCAGTTGTGTCAGTTTCTGTTGATTTATTCAGAAGCGTTTGCTTATTTATTAACACTGTTTATTCATGCATTATGTTTCATGCAAGTTTTCCTGGGATTATGTAAGGAAAGCCAGCTCTGGGAGATCAGGGGTATGTCCTAAAAGAGATCAAAGGATTTGATGCACACATATTGGATTTGGCCAAGCCCTGTTAATACAATAAGATTAAACTGATGGCTATTATTGCACTAACGGGATAAGTGACCTCTCATCCTGTCTGGTTTAACCAGTGGACACAGTTTAGATCAATACAAGGTCTCGCAGCAGCCTGTCGCTAATGTCACGTTCATGCCAACTGGAGAGACTCCAGTTCTCATTTCAAAACTTTTGAAGCTCTGAGAATATGATGATTAATCTCATTGGCATCAAGCTCTTGGCAGAAGTACCTTACCTGACTTTTATTCTATTTATTCTATTTATTTATTTTTTAACACAGGTTCACATTTGACTGAATTCGTAGATTAGTTGGATATCCAAATCTGAAAAAAGCTTTCTATTCAGTGTTCCTGCAGGCACAAAAGCAAACTTTAACCTTTTGTATTTTGTGAGTTGTATTAATTAGGCTATGTATATACTGTATATATATATATATATATATATGAGACCCTGGACCACAAAACTATATATTTATTTATTTATTTCAAGTTTTCAAGAAATGGCTAGAATTTTTTTGTCCACAGTAAAGGACATCAAAACTCTCTCTCTCACGTGCATGCGTGCCTGCCTGCCTGCCCTGTGTTACCCGAAGTTGGAATTAAAGACTGTGTTTTGAGTTACTCCAGTGTCTCCTCGTTCCACCACAGTAGCCGTAGCTTGATGTGTGTGTGTGTGTGTATATATATATATATATATATATTAGGGTTGTGACGGTGAGGAAATGTTCCCACCGGTTAATCGCATTCATGTGATCAAACACTTTGGACTCAATGATTTGTAAATTTCTCATAAAATAAGCACGTATTCAATACATGGAATAACAAACGTTTTATACCCATGTAAACGATGAGAACAGTTTGCGTAGAAGTTGATGCAACTTCTTAAAATTTTCATATAGAGTTACATAATTCTAACAATGACGGCAGATTTTAAGTCATGACAACTTGACGTTTTATTTTTTACTTTTCATTTTGTTAAATAAACTGAACTCACAAGAGCCATGCAAATTATTTCCTTGATTTTATTAAAGTTCTTCAAAAAATTATTAAATTAAGCTTAAATTTCAATTAGTGTATTTTGAATGTACAGTAAGTTGAAGTGCATATGACAAGGTCAGTAAGTTCCTTGATCTGTATCCCCAATGGAAAGCAAAACAAAAAGCAGCACTCAATTTTGTTAAAATCTAGTGAAAAGATGGAAGCATTATCAACAAGATACCTGCTGATAGCTTGCCAGTTGTTTATGACAATAGGACGATAGTTGCTTGAATACTACAGCAATTGGACCTTATTGTATTGTATTGTATTGCATTGTATTTCATAGATGGTGTTGGCATTTTGAATATTTGTTTACACTTATAACACAGAAAAGGCGGCGTTAAACTTCAAAACAACTTTAATTAAATTGGTATCAAAAAAAGATCTTCTGTTGTTATGTTTCATGAGAGTTTTGTAGTGTTTGTTCAGTTCTTTGATGCATATTGATTGTTGCAGTGAAAACAGAGAAAATAGCAGCTTTTTTCCCTGAATTGACGTTTTTTTCCATTTAAACAGTTTACAGCAGAACAATTTGTCCTTGTTTACATTCCTTGTTTACCCCTGGCAAGTTTTTCATCACTATTATTGTCCTGCTCCATCAGCCAAATCCCAAAGCTGAGGGAAAAAGTGTTGAAAACTCAAGTGTTCCGTATAGTCGTTGTCAGTGGTAGTTAATGTCAGCCACAGATGAATGACTTCTATTAATTAGATTTAAAGACAATACGCAGCGACATCCACTAGTAAGTAAGCTGCTCATAAATCATGAGGACTTTAGGTGCAGCATAATGAAACTGATGAAAGTTTGGCTACAGAATAGTTTTAATGGCTCGGCATACTAACTAAGAAATGAACAGTAGATGTTTTACAAATTGTAAATGTTGCAGTTCAAATATGTTGTCGCCTAATTATGAGACACTTATAAGGTTTGAGCACATGGTGTTTTGTTTCACAGCAGCTGTAAAAGTTAATGATATTGAGTTTGACAAGTAAATCAATTATTGGCTTGGAATTAACTGTATTTAGACTGACTGTTTTATACAGTATATCAATTTTTTGTCAGAAATGGTGTGTAGTAATGCTACACCTTGATAAATATCTATATACAAGGCCACATGGACTGCTCTGAGTCAGTATATCTCTCTGTGATTTTGCCACACGAACACTTTAAGGTGTTTTGGTCCACTTGCCTGGTGAAATGGCTGAAGCGTATATCCAGTAAATCGCTTGTACCTTGAGGAAGTAGGTCACCACTGTAAATATCCCAGCAGTAACGGTTCCTGCCGTTGCTGTGTTGATCATGCAGCCACGGACTCTGGAGATCTGGCTCAAAAGGTTTTGTTTTCCCACACTAAATAAGAGAATGGAATTGTGCAGCACTGATGCACTAGTTACAGTTACTTCTAGGTCTAGCTTTAGAAAAATCTGTTGGTGGGAAGAAAATGTGGCTGAACTGCAGTTTTCTCCTTGTCATTATTGGATGGGCACATTCAATCGCACAGTGTCCTGGAATGTCTGTCAATGCAAAGACTATGAACAATGACTGACTAGTATTTGGTGTTCTCTGTATTCTCAGAAGTCTTTGTACTGTTCCTCTGTTCTAATAGCTCTCATATCACAGTATGCTATTATAAACGTTCAGACTTTTTTCTCAACTTGGAAAAAAAAGATGTATGTAAATGTCTGTAAAAACCTTTTTCAGAACTTTAGCTTCGTCGTAAGTATTTGTTTATTCTAATTCTTTTTACAAAATGTTTGATATCGAACAACAACAACAACAATAATAGTAATAAATTAATATATCCATAATTCTTATTTTTATCTAAATATATTTTTTCACACTTTATTTGTCAATTTCTCTACATACTAGTGCTGTGTTCGATACACCGATACGACGATGTATCGTCACAAAGATTTGACGATACGAGTATCGATACAGCTGGCCCTGTATCGATATTGTGGCACGTGTGCTGCTGTGGACTACGCTTAATTTGAATACAAGAACAATGTTTAAAATTTAGTAGAAAAGTGCAAGTTACATTGTTACAAAAAATTATCAAAAAAAAAGCTGAAAAAAAAGCTGAAATCATTGACCTCAAACAGTAGCACTCTGTAGTAATTAGCGAACTTATCTAACAGCTTATTTAGAATTATTTAAAGTTTAAATGCAATTACCACTATTTCATGAGGACTTTTTTTAAAACTGTAAATATTACCTTTATTTATGCTAGTGTTTTTGTTTGCTTTATAGCAGAGGTTCTCAACCTTGACCCAATGCGAGGTTGCCAGAGATGCGCCAGAGAAGTTTATTTCTATGAGCTTTGTGGTATATTTTTCAAGCATCATTATATAATATTACATAGTTTTCAAGCATATTATATAGGCTAGACCTATTAAATATGCAGAAGAAATATGGAACATGTAAAGCATCAAAGAAAACCCCAAAACTACGATTATTACAAACTCATTGAATTTAAACAGAAGACAATTTTAGTTTTAGAGGGAAGCAGGTGTTTTATTCTGTTCTGCTTCATTGAATGTTGTGATCAGTTATTGATTCCTGTGTTTTTCCTTATAACCTGCATGTCTGGGTGAAGTGAGAGTCATTGGAAATGACCTTTCAGTCGGTCACTCTTGACGTCGGATGACAGACGAATTGGGATCCTCACAAAGGGCCACAGCTACTGCCCCTTCCAGTGTCCTGTGGAAGCCACCTGTGCCCCTACGTTTTGGCGTAGGCCAGGGCTTACCACAAGAGGACCAGCTACTGCTGCAATGGCACTATCCAATGAGTAAGACTGGATAACACTGGGAAAACGTACCCGTTCTACTTGGAACAGGGACGCTACGGAAGCTCCAACCTTCCCGAAGGAGGTTTCGGAAGCAAATACACATATGAACATTCCTTAGGTGCATATTGAAGATTGGAGGTGATTGTAACCCTCTTGGAATGGCAGAAGTCTGCCGGGGAAACACGGGCTCAAGGCTATACCGTGGACTTTACACATATGGGATCCACTTAGGTCTTACATATGGAACCCAGCCTTCTACCGGTTCTCGAGGATTCAATGAGTGAAGGCCTGACGCCGGACACTCTGCCACGCTGGCTGCCGAGGGGACGGAGGAGCTCAACAGGGTCTACTATATGGACTCTCTGGAGTGGTTTCAGCAAGCCGACCCAAAGCCGGGGCCTCTTAGTGCTTCTACCCGTTTGTGGTGAGAACACAGGAGGACACCGGCTCCACACGAAGGCTATAGAATCTAGCGAACGTGTTAGGGGTCGCCCAGCCCGCAGCTCTACAGATATCCGCCAGTGAGGCGCCACGAGCTAGCGCCCAGGAGGATGGAACACTTCTACTTGAGTGAGCTCGCAACCTGAACGGGCAGGGCACACCCTGTGCCTGATAAGCCAGGGTGATGGCATCCACTATCCAGTGGGCCATCCTCTGCTTAGAGACGGCATTCGCCTTCTGCCGGCCTCCGTGACAGACAAAGAGCTGGTCTGAGGTCCTGAAGCTTTGCGTCCGGTCTACGTAGCACCTTAAAGCTCGGACGGGACAGAGCAAAACTAGGGCTGGGTCTGCCTCCTGCGAGGGCAGCACTTGGAGGTTCACCACCTGATCCCTGAAGGGCGTAGCGGGAACCTTGGGCTCATAGCCGGGCCGGGGCCTCAGGGTTACCTGGGAGTCAGCCGGCCCGAACTCTAGGCACGAATCGTTGACTGAAAATGCGTGCAGGTCCCCTACCCTCTTGATGGAGGCCAATGCCAGCAGGAGCAAAGTCTTCATCGAAAGAAATTTCAGCTCGACCACCTGCAAAGGCTCAAATGAGCCCTGCTGTAGTGCTGTGAGCACTAGAGTCAGGTCCCAAGAGGGTATAGAGGGGGGCCGTGGATGATTTAGCCTTCTCGCCCCCTTAAGGAACCCTGACGACCAGGTCATGCTTCCCCAGCGACTTTCCTTCTACGGGGTCGTGGTTAGCAGCGATTGCAGCGACATAACCTTTGAGGGTGGAGGGAGACAGCCTTCGCTCCAACCCTTGCTGCAAAAAGGACAGCACGACTCTGTGATCGGGCGTCTCCGGGGGTCTTCTCGGTGATAAGAACACCACTCAACGAACAGGTTCCACTTCAAAGCGTAGGCGTGTCTCGTAGACGGTGCTCTCGCTGAAGTGATGGTGTCAACTACCTCTTGAGGTAGGTCACTTAGAACCTCCGCGTCCCGTTCAGGGACCAGACATGAAGTTTCCAGAGGTTTGGATGCGGGTGCCAAAGGGTGCCCTGTCTCTGAGTCAGTAGATCCTTCCTCAGAGGAATCGGCCAAGGAGGGACTGTCGCGAGGAGCATCAGTTCTGGGAACCAGGTCCGGGTAGGCCAATAGGGTGCCACCAACAGGACCTGCTCTTCGTCCTCCCTGACCTTGCACAGCATCTGTGAAAGAAGGCTCACTGGGGGAAATGCATATTTGCGAAGGCCCCGCAGCCAGCTGTGTGCCAATGCGTCTGTGCCGAGTGTTCCCTCGGCCAGGGAGAAGAACAACTGGCTGTGAGAGGTTTCTGGAGAGGCAAACAGGTCTCCCTGAGTGGCTCCGAAACGTCTCTGCGTGACTGCCACCGTAGCTGCCATATGTCCCAGGAGCCTCTGAAACTGTTTCAGTGGGACCGCCATCCTGCTCTTGAATGTATTCAAGCAGTTCAACACCGACTGAGCATGAGAGTTCCTGCGTGAGGCGTGCTGTCTGTTCGACCGAGTCCAACTCCATACCGAGAAAAGAGATCCT
Organism: Sinocyclocheilus grahami; assembly: GCF_001515645.1. Classification (NCBI taxonomy): domain Eukaryota; kingdom Metazoa; phylum Chordata; class Actinopteri; order Cypriniformes; family Cyprinidae; genus Sinocyclocheilus; species Sinocyclocheilus grahami. Next base: position 768,210 of record NW_015505453.1, on the reverse strand, counting down.
CTGCATCGGGGAGAGTTTGCTCTTTTCCCAGTTGACCCGAAGGCCCAACAGGCTGAGGTGTGAAAGTACCAAATCCCTGTGTTCGCACAACTGATCCTGAGACTGAGCGAGAATGAGCCAATCGTCGAGGCAGTTGAGAATGCGAATGCCCTGTTCTCTCATGGGAACAAGGGCTGCCTCC
>NW_015505453.1:703636-759101 GCF_001515645.1 Sinocyclocheilus grahami | reverse complement strand
AGGGCCCGGTTCAAGACGCGCAGATCCAAGATGGGTCTCAACCCACCGCCTTTCTTGGGTACAATGAAGTAAGGGCTGTAAAACCCCGTCCTCATATCGGCTGGAGGAACCGACTCTATCGCGTCCTTCGCCTGCAGGACTGCGATCTCTGCACGCAAGACAGGGGCATCTGCTGCTTGCACTGAAGTAAAGTGGATGCCCCTGAACTTGGGAGGGCGCCGGGCGAACTGAATCGCATAGCCGAGCCTGACGGTTCGAAGGAGCCATCTAGACGGGCTGGGTAGCTCTAGCCAGGCTCCCAGACACCACGCAAGTGGCATCAACGGAACTACAGGCATACCCACAGTGGGGCAGCGCGGAAGAATGCAGGGACCCAGCCCGGGCGTCTCGTAGCCGTTCCGAGGCGGGGTCTGGGTGTGTGTAACACTGACCTGCGTTCAAGCAGAGGGTACGTGGGTAGTCCGTTGGTTCATCCTCCCGATCCGCCCACTGCTGCTCACTGGCGAGAGAGGAGGGTGAGTGTAATATGGCACTGGATCGTCCACAACCTCCCGTCCCCTCTGGGGACCCAGAGATAGAAGAATTTGCTCTTTTGTCGAGAATTTGGGTACCACTGACCGAGAGGTCAGTGGCGGGGAAAAAAAGTTAACAAAAGATTCTCCGCCCGGCCCTCCTCCGGGGGAGGGAGTGGTGCGTTCACCATCTCCCGAAGAGCAACTACGTCCATCTCTGGGTCACCTGTCTCAGGGCCTCTTGCTCTTTCGCTTGAGCCACTGGGGCGGTTTCTGGCAGTGAAAGGTGCCGTCCATGACCCAGTGATCTCATCATGCACCTCCGGGAAGAAAGGCACTGGGGTGGGGCCCTGAGAACCAGCGCGAGCCACCCCGAGAAACCAATCGTCCAACCTTGAGGGTTCGGGACGCGGTGGAAGAGTCCACTCGAGCCCGACACTCTCGGCGGCCCAGGAAAGCATAGCCATTATTTCCGGGTCCGTATCCGGCACCGCTGGCCGCCCAGAAGGCGGCAACGCTGACAGAACATCCCCAGAAAAGTCTGGCTCACCCTCCGATGCTGCAATCGACATCCGATCGTCGGGGGGAGCCTCGGAAGAAACAGGTGGTACCCCCCAGGAGGGTCCAGCCTGCTCTTTCAAATTCCTTACCGTGACCGTAAGACCAGTCCGCCCACTGACAGAAAAATGGCGCCCCCGGCTGCCACCAGAGGGAACCCCAGATCTAGGCAGTGGCACGTGCACTCCGCCCTCTTGCAGGTAACGGAGTCTGGTCCGCAACTCCAAGATGGTCATACCCCCGCAATGGGAGCATGAGTCATCCACGAAAGCCACCTCAGCGTGCTTCATGCCCAGACACGAGAGGCAGCAATCGTGACCATCACCTGGCGCCAGGTAACGACCGCACCCAGAAACACACGGATGGTAAGACGCATCTTTAAAAAGACGTTTCACCCGTGAAGCTCTTTTAGAATGGAAATTGTTCTTTTAGTGTGCGGAAGTGCACAGGGGAGATGGCCGTCTGCAACACACACAGGGGGTAGTGCAGCCTGATGTGTGCAACCCACTCGACACGGGAAACCACCGCCGCTGAAGTGTCATAACACCAGCACGAGAACCCACAAAGAGCGTGCTTGCTGAAGATTTTACTCTCAGCAGAAGGTCAGGAGCAGAACGATAGAACCTCTCGGCTCCAAAGCGAAAAGCTGAATATGCGCTGCATCTGCTGCCTACTTATACTCACGCTGTGATCAGCGGCAGCTGGATGCAATAATCGCATGCCAGTGTGCATTGGCTTGTTTAGTTTACACTCGAAGTAGATTGGTCTCTCTAAGCGAGATCCCGATTCGTCTGTCATCCGACTGAAAGGGAACTGAGTTTTAGAATTGAATATATATGTGGGGTCAGTAAATCAATTATTAATATAATATATATTTGCAACACATTCAGTTCTTTTTTTCAGTTTTTAAGTGAATAAAACGAATTAACAGGCCAGAAAAGGGTTTTTACAGTTCTAAAGAAGCAATGCTCTCAGTGAATTGGTGCCCTCTGCAAAAACAAAATCCTGTAGGAGCACTGCATTGTTTTATTTTTACCTTTTTTTCTTTACCTTGTATTGGCCTTGAAGTATAAAGTGAAAAGGGATTGGCGCATTCAAAGGTGTTTCAAAAGCAGTGTGTGGAAACAGCACAATTTCACAGCAGTTTGCTTCTGTCCTGGAGTAGAACATGGAGAAGAGAGATTGCACGAATGAAGATAAATTGTTTCATATTGCTAAACTATACAAACATAAACCAGATAGCATTATCAAAGACTTTTGAGGTGATAGCTGGCTGTTCTGTTCCATTTCTAGACATTCTTTGCTTCTCCGAGAGCAAGGTTGTTTCAGCTCTGCTCTTGATAGGCCTGGTTTCATGGCACTCTTAGCAGAGCTTGGCAGAAGTGTGTGTTCCCAGCTCTAGGGTGGTGCTTCCGGCTCCTGCTCATTACCTATGGAGGTAGTGGTGTGAGATTGCCTTCCCCTCTGGTTGGCCCAGCTTCTGTGGTTTCACATGAAAGGCCCAGTTTGACTGCGGGTGATGGCAGCTGGGAGCCCTAAACAAAAGGATCCTTTCTGTCTTCTCTCTGTGTCGCTCTCAGCTGGCCCTTTTATTGCCAGGGCTCTAGCCCGTTTGAAAGTCAAATCTGTTACATGGGCAGTGAGGAAGATGGAATCCGGTTGCCTGGGTTGAGCAGGGCACAAATGGGAAAACTCCAACAACACACTGGGGAAACCATTTCCAGAGCTCCCCAGAATGCACCTGACATTCAGCGCTGATCCAGCCTTTTGTCTACTGCTAGTTAATCTTTCTGTGCATTTCTAAACACCACTGGAATCTTCAATTGGAGAACCATCTAGTTACTTGTGTATCATTTGTTATGTTTGTTATAGTTTACCCAAAACATGAAAAATCTTTACTCAGTGTCATATCATTTCAAACCTGTATGACTGATTTTATAACACAAAAGAAGAATTGTATTGTAATGTTTTTTTTTTCTCAACTGTGTCAAGTCACTGCAGTCCAAAGATTCTTCCAAATATCTTTTTTTGTGTTCATCAGAGGAAAGTATGTCATACAGGTTTGGAATAGCATGAGAGTCAGTAATTTTTTAATTTTTAAATCTTTAAATAGACCTATTGTGCTACTTAGATTTGTATGTAATTCACTATTCATTTACCATATTCACTGTGGGTGTATGAATGTTTCTGTGCATGTATTCCTCAAACAAATCACTGAAGTCAAGGCTGATCAAATTTTTTTATTTGTTCTCTTTTTTTTGTTCTATTAGGCCCGTTTCACACTGCACACTGAATCAGCACATTTATTTCACCACCCTTACAAACAGGTTATATTTTTCCCACTGCCTGCATAAATGCACTGCTTATGCAGGCAGAAACACTGTCAGTATTAAAGCACAATGTGATGTTCTTTAGGGCTGAAGCTATCGAATATTTTAGTAATCGAGTATTCTACCGAAAAAATAAGAACTTTTTCTTTATTAAAGAGCAATACTAAATATACAAGAGAAGATAAGACAGGTCTCTTACAATGAACAAGTAATTTGTTTCCTTTTTAGGAACATTTTTATTGCTGAAATTGCATATATTAATAACTGTGAAAACTAAACCCCTTTAGTGCATTTAATTGCCATATTACATTCAAAATGCAAATACATAAAAATATACTTAAAAAAATTACTTTAAAAAAGGTAAACATAGTACAACCAAAATCTAAGACATAAAAACCTCATAAAAATGAAGATTATATAACCAATTTGTTTCACATTCTTTCTGGGAAAAGAAAGAATCACTACAACTTCTGAAAGTGACCAGCAGTGTTGTAGCATTACATAAAAAGTAATGTCACAAATCAGAAAATGCCATTTTAACATCAGTGTGAACATACAAACAAAAAAAATTAATTACACAAATTTTATATCATTTTAACTTTGCTTTCCATACACTTTAAGTACTTCTTCATATACCACAGCAAAAACTATAGTCTGAGAAAGTTCAAACAGTCAGTAAAAAAAAGAAAAAAAAAGAAAAAAAAAAGAAAAACACAATTTACAAGCATAGATAATATAAACAGTAGTATTCAGGTACAGAAATGTAATAATTAAGTGTAAAATAACACTGCATAGTGTTCACTGTATGAATTAAATTTAGATTAATCTTTTCATTTAAAACATAACCGACTGCGTTGACATAATTCTGTGTGTATGTGTCTGTTCAAACATGAGGAGATGCGAAAGACAAATCAACTCGGTGTTCGCGCGCTGTCTGAAACGCGTCTCTCTCTCTCTCTGTGCGCGCGTGCTTTGCACGTGTGCGGCAGAACTGAAGAGACGCTGCGTGAGATGCGGCTTGTGCGTGCGCTTGCGAAAATGCTTTGGAATAATTATTTATTTTATTAAATAATATAAAGTAATTCTGTCAGGACCACTATCGTCAGAATGATAGATACTTAGCATAAAGTTTGGTTTGGCGGTATGGTCCTGTTCTGGGCAAAAAACCTCCCTGCCCATCCATGCAGCCTGTCATGAATGAGCAGGGAGAGCAGCAATAATAACCCCCCCAGGGTTAACAGAACAGAACAAGGCAGATATCGTTATATGAATTTTTATTAATATTAAATATCAATGTATGTTTTTTTATTCAGTTCTATGCAACAGAATCAGACATAACTGTTGTTGTTGTTGTTGTTTTTGACTAATTATCCAAATAATGTATAGTCCTGCAAACAGGGTTTTTCCTTTCTAAAAATGCGGCGGATGTGCACACAATGTACCCACTTTTCAAGTAGCTGAAACAAACACTTTTTACACGCAACATATTTTAGGTGTTATAATAATTATAGCTATGATTAAAGAAAATGACAATTATAAAGTAATGTTTTATTTTCTCTCACCTAATGTTTTATTGTCATTTATTCTTAAAATAACCTTATGAAATAAGTGTTGTGTATTTGGTTATCAAATGAAGGCATAAAACATTAATATAATTTATCTTTAAATTATTGAAAATTAAACTTTTTGGCAAACGGTAATATACACAGCGATATGGATTAAAACAGCATTCACTTATCTTAGATGTGGATTTCAGATGTTCTGAAACACGCTGCAACAGTTTGATTTGCGAGCAGCGATGCTTAATTTGCTCCGAAGCAAGCTAAAAAGCTGCTGAATAATACTGAATACAGCTTATATAGGAATGCCGCGATAGGTGTCGTATTCCTATAGGTAGATGTGATCAGCTGAGAATCAACTGATGCAAGCTTGACTCACGTGACCTGCCAGAACTAACGCTAAAGCTTAATTTTTGTAAGACTTTTTAATTTAACTAAATTTTAATGACACAGAATTTAAAAAACACAAGCCAATAAAATAACCACACTTTTATTGAAAGAAAATTGGACAGAAAATGTTATATGAATTTTTATTAATATTAAATATCAATGTATGTTTTTTTATTCAGTTCTATGCAACAGAATCAGACATAACTGTTGTTGTTGTTGTTGTTTTTGACTAATTATCCAAATAATGTATAGTCCTGCAAACAGGGTTTTTCCTTTCTAAAAATGCGGCGGATGTGCACACAATGTACCCACTTTTCAAGTAGCTGAAACAAACACTTTTTACACGCAACATATTTTAGGTGTTATAATAATTATAGCTATGATTAAAGAAAATGACAATTATAAAGTAATGTTTTATTTTCTCTCACCTAATGTTTTATTGTCATTTATTCTTAAAATAACCTTATGAAATAAGTGTTGTGTATTTGGTTATCAAATGAAGGCATAAAACATTAATATAATTTATCTTTAAATTATTGAAAATTAAACTTTTTGGCAAACAATGGGGATTTACTATTAAAATTAAAACATGAAAGAAATGTTGTGTGATCATTCCTTTAAAAATAAAGTTGTCATAATTTTAGTAGTAGTATGTACATTCTGCTGAACAATAGTAATATATTTCTGCTGCAATGTCTTCAAACCGGACTTATATTTTGATGGGTTGCCGTGAATACCTTTACATTTCTGTGTGTATATGATATGACGCTAGTTTTACTCAAATGAAACGGTCATGAAGTGACTCTCAGTCTCAGAGCAGTTCTGGAGATGTTGTTCATGTGTTTATGTCCTCATTGAGACGGCAGACGCTGAAATCACCGCGAGCTTCACATGTGCTTCAGTGTGTGTGTGGTAAAGGAAAACGCGGTTCCTCTTCAGGAACTCGAGCTGCGTCGGAAGATGCTTAGGGAACGCCCTTCAGCGTGACCGGCTCTGAACCTCGTGTGTAATCAGACCAATAGATGGGTGAGACGTCACGGGCAGGTGACGTAGTGACCAGGAAGCTATAAAAGCACGTGCGGTGAGACCAGCGTCAGCTTTCTGTCATTCAGCAAGCGCTCTGTGTGTGTGTCAGTCTGATATCTGTTTGTGAGTCTTATTTAGTGTTGTCTGTCACGAAATCTCAAGACAAAACCAGACACTAAGGCGAGGGCAGGCAGCTTTCAGGCTGTGTGTTCTTCCCTGCCCGTGTTACTTTACGGGTGGGGATACACACAGTTTGTTTGTTGTCTGCTTGAGAGCAAGCACGCAGAGTCAGCTCTCAAAAAAATAAAAAAAAAGCTGACGGCCCGTTTTGGGTGGGTAGTAGATGCCATTTCTATTTCCTATGAGTCCTCTGATCTCCCTTTGCCTCTTGGGGTCAAGGCTCACGCTACTAGAAGTGTGGCGGCCTCTGAGGCCTTCCTGGCAGGTGTCTCCATGCAGGACATCTGCGACGCCGCGGGATGGTCCACGCCCCTGACCTTCGTCAAGTTCTATGACCTAGACATGCAAGCCACTCCTGGCTCCTCTGTTCTCGCGCCTTAGCTGTGCACGCTTCCACACTAGGCGAGATTGGAAAGTCTGGCGGCGTGGGCATTCTCGTTCCCTAAGCGTCTTCCGACGCAGCTCGAGTTCCTGAAGAGGAACGTCTCAGGTTACGTATGTAACCATGGTTCCTCGAAGGAACGAGATGCTGCGTCTCAGAGCCATACTTTCGGCATCTCTGCCAGCGCTTGCTTCATTTCTAGAAGCTGACGCTGGTCTCACTGCACGTGCTTTTATAGCTTCCTGGTCACTATGTCACCCGCCCATGACGTCTCGCCCATCTATTGGTCTGATTACACATGAGGTTCAGAGCCGGTCACGCTGAAGGGCGTTCCCTAAGCGTCTTCCGACGCAGCGTCTTGTTCCTTCGAGGAACCATGGTTACATACGTAACCTGAGACGGTTTCTGCCATTCATTCATTCATAGAGATATGAAAAATTGCGTAATATGAGTTAATGCTCATCAGATCGCGTAAATCAGTGGGAAATTAATAGAAATTATGATTTTGTGTAAAGAAATGTTAAGTAAACATGTATAAAAAAAAACTGGCAAAGCTATTATTATCAGCGGGGAGCAGATCAGTGAACGAGATTTTACCAGCGTTGCCCAGTACTGCAAACAGGAACAAGTATACTACATAGAAATTTCTTGTCGGCGCGTTATTTGAGCGGACTTAGCTTTTTCGGTGAGCATGAGTGGTAAATGAGCAGAATGCACATTGATAGAGCGGAATAATGAACGAAGCGTCACACGGCGCAGTGATGACGGCTGGAGGAGAGCGAAACCTGAACACTGCTGGGCGGCGCGGCATATATTTTCGACGGCCGAAAATTTAGTGCATCCCTAGTAAATGGACTAAACGATTCTTCAAAGCACATAATTTGCCTCGATGATTTTTTTGTATTCGAGTTACTCAAGGAATCGTTTCAGCCCTAATGTTCTTGCAGTTAAACTGCTCCTTTGCCTTTTACAGTTCATTTATAACACTGAACCAGAGTCATATGTTTATGTTTATGTTTATGAATCACTATTGACAGAAATTGCTGTTCCAAATTCTTCACACATCTTACTACGCCTGTTTTTTTTTTTATCCGTCTTTTTGTGGTGGATTGAATTTGTGAAAGTGTAGGGCTACAAGAACCACTCATCTTTTAATGAGAATTACAGGAAGATGTCTCTCTTGCCACATGATCATTAGTCAAAACAACAGGAAATAGGAATGAGTCATCATTAATGGCTTCTGCCATCTTTCCATTATTTCAGATGCCAGTGAGCTACTAGTACTGGATGATGTTAAGTACATTCAGTGTTTTTGCTCTTGTCTTGCACGCTTAGAAATGTTGCTGAGTGGACCTACACTGTATGAGAGGATGCTTGGCAGGGCCTGAAAAGGATGTTTTCGTGTATTGAACAAAAGATGTGGTGTATGAGAAGTGAGTCTTACGATTCACTTAGAGAAGACAGCGAATATGGCACCTTTTCATTACAGAAATAGTGCTGGTGGTAAGTGAGATGTACTCGGATGATTGACATCGACTGAAGCTTTATGGCTGCTTCTGTAAGAAATGGCTCAGCACACTGCAGTGTAAGGGATAATACACAGTCAGCTGCTTCCCTTTACCGTTTATTTTGCAGTAATGACCGGCTGACTGCACAATGTCCTGCTATATAGGGCTACTCAACCATAAATATGTGGATGTGAAGTTTGAGTTTAAATTATTGTATCTCTTATACCTGTATATTGTTGTAAAGCAAAGAAAAACTGTTGATTTTTTTTCAATCAGCCATTGTTTCTAATTTGATTCAAAATGTTTATTACCTAAATTATTTACTAATATTACCTGTATGTTATTACACACAAAATGATGTAGAATTGTCAGAATGAACTTGATTAAGTAAGTGAACGTAAACAGTAGGGAGAACGTGTATCAGTACATTGCATCCATTGCAGCTGTGCATTTGGTTTTAAAGGGACAGCAGCCTAATTTAGTTGCTATTGTCCGAGTCATTGATGTTAATCAAGCAACAAAAGAAAGACAGAAAATCACTCACTGCTCTTGACTGAAAAACTTTAGTAGCCCAAAAGATTAATCTAAATGTATTTATAGAAATAAATATGTCTGCTTGAAAGAATGGAGAATATGGTAAAGTCTATCATGATAAACCTTAATATCAAACCTATATAATGAGTTTGGAGATTTTAGAGAAATGCTTAATAAATGCATTACACTATAACTAAACCCATTAGATTTTAGCCGACTAAATTTACTGTAGATAAAGTCGACTAAAATCTTTGATATTTAGTCGACTAAAATCTTATGATATTTAGTCGACTAAAACTAAAAACAATTCAGATGACTAAAATATGACTAAAACTAAATGGCATTTTAGTCAAAAGACTATGACTAAAACTAAATAAAAATTTGCTGTCAAAATTACACTGCATTAAAACGACCATTATTTGCACATAATATTAATAGTGTTTTATTAATACTGATTTAGATTGTTTCTTTACCCTCTCAAACTACTTAAAGGGGTCATATGATGTTGCTAAATTTCATTATGTGGTGTAATGAAATGTGTTTATGCGGTTTAAGGTTCAAAAAACAAATTTTTTTCCACATACTGTACATTATTGTTTCTCCTCTATGCCCCGCCTTTCTGAAACGCGTCGCTTTTTACAAATCTCATCGGTCTGAAAAGCGAGCTGTGCTCTGATTGGCCGAATACCTCAAGCATGTGACGGAAATGTTATGCCCCTACCATACTGTGATGCCCTTTCCGGCCGGAGCGATGAGACAAAAACATTAAAACCCATTATAAATGAGGCATTTGTTGCATCCAGTGGGGACATTATTACGGATTATAATGACTTATACTGTCTTTTTACGCGTTGCGTTGCATCGCGCCGCATAAACATAAAACCATGTCTGCATTTGTGATCGGAGAAATGACAAACAAGAAGCGCTACTCTACACTGCTCAAAACTCACGTTTGAATTGTCAGTGGCAAATTATTTAAATATGAAAAACGTACTTACAGTCTGTGAGTCAGAACAGCCGGCATTGTAGTCTACTCTACCAGAATCAGGAAACAGTCCTCCATAAAATGTGCTGCACACATCTGAATATTTGGGTTGAACTGTTCTGGAACAGTGTTGTAAATACAACTTAACCACTGATTTCTAGTCGTGTCCTCTTTTGGAAGGCCAAACAAAGTAGTTTCGCTTTCACAACGAAACACACAGTGTATTCACGACGTGGCGGCAGCAACAACAATACTACAACGAGAATAAAAGTTACGCCTTCTTTCTTTGCGTGAACATTTGGGCGGCGTTATGCAAATCTTCCCACATTGTGACGTAGACATGTGGGGGCGTGTTAGAATGAGCCGTTTTAGGTAGGCGTGGTTGACTCTTAACTTTTATGAAGAATATCTCTTTGGATTTGAGACTTTAGTCTTTGCAACTTTACAGATCTTCTTTATGCACCAAGAGCTTGTAACACTCCAAAGAGAAAGGAAAAATTGAAATCGCATCATATGACCCCTTTAAAATGTGTTCTGTATGCATAATATGCATGTTTTGCAATAAACATACAATATCAGTCTTACAGTCTTGCCTTTCTGCAAAATTCACCGTTGACATTGAAATAGGCTATTGACATGATTTGTGTAAATCTGATGAGTTTTGTTAAATCATTTGATTTTGACTCATCCCTTTTCTTAAAAAATTGTTTAAAGGCTGAAATGTTAAGTTTATCAATTTTGAAAAACTTTATTTTGTCAACTTGTATTACGTTGTCACCATATTGTTGTTGTTTCAGAATGATATTACTACCTAAAATACATATAGTTCTATTCTAATATCAGAAATGATTTAAATTTTTAAAATTGGAATAAAAAAAAAATCATATTTTTCACTGGTCCAGAGTTTGCAGGTATGATTTTGTTTTCCTATATATAATGAACATCTTTAAATTAATAGTTTTAGATTTCTCCATTGTTTTTAGCTCAGTATTCACAGAACATTTTCAAATCCTTGTTTTTCTTCTTCAAATCAAAGTTTGTAATGTTGTAATTCACCTCATAGCTGGTCTGTTCGGTTCATGGCATATAACTCTTAAATTAAAACATTTTAAAGTCCTTTTTGATATTTCCAGAAACAAGGCCACTGAAAAAAGGCGGGTGCTCAATAAGTAAAATCAAAACTAAACAGCATCAAAACACCATGAATAAGTGATCAAGAATAAGAGTTGCACACAAGTAGCAGGTCAATATGTCTCTATTTTTCAGACATTATCATAGTGTCTGACATGATTTGTAAGCGATTCCAATATGTCAGATGTTCTAGTATGTCGATTGTTTCGACAAGAGAGATCTTATCAATATCACCTTTCATCTCCTTCATGGGTAATCTTGCTGTTGTCAGTGTGCCTCCCCAGTTATTTAGCATGCCTATTAGCATGCCAATATTTGAATGCTATCATTTATAAGCACCTGCTTTGACTTGACGCTGTGTCCCGGTCACAGCATAGCGTGCTAGCATTCATCACTCTCAGTGTTCCTCAGTGTCTGCCTTACTTACTGACACTAGCACTGAAGGAGCTGCTCCATCAAAGGACTCCAGTATCTGTCAGTGAGTCAACCAAGTCGCTCTATGAAATGCCAATCAAGTAGTACGGCACGTCCGAGGATCAGTCCATTTAGGTTGGCACATGCCGAATAGAGTAGTGGAGGGTGAAACCTTTCCCTCTGTGAAACGGTATCGCCTCACCTCTGTCCTCACTTTTGAAGTCGTGCTGCACTAAAAAATGTGTTATTGAGCAGGATGTAATTCTAGAGAGCCACGCACTGTGTTGATCTGCCGCTGAGGGCAGAGACTATGAATTATTGAGTCCCGGGGCGATAGATGCATTTGGATGCCCTATTGTGTCGGTCTGTGTGAAATTTAAATTGTGATGGTCAGATAGAGGGGAGCAGAGTTCAAATACGCTGTGATTGAATCTTAAATCTCAAATGAGTAACATTACGAAAGAGATCTGTAAAGGACAACACTGGCTGGGACTCCTACAATCCCACTGTATTGAGGGCCTACAATTTAAAGGCCTGAACTACTTTAAAAATAACAATAACTATATCAACATCCTCTCCAATTTGCAATAATGATCTGTTTATTATAAGCATGCACTGCTTTAAATGCTCAAATTTTCATTGGTTGTCCAATTTTTTTATGTCATTATGTCATTTTTTCGTTCTGGGTGTGAATGGACCTTAACTTAGATCTGAGTGCAAAATGTGACTCGAAACCTGTTCACATTGTCAGATTATGCCTGTTATGTCATCTGCTGTTTAAACGCTTGAGTGCTTTGAAGTCAGGTGGATTCTGATTGGCAGTTCTTTATTATTTTATCATTCATCAACTGGAAAAAAATAATTCTGAAAGTGATTCCAAAGATATAATTTGTCTGTGTAATTATCATTGTAAGTTGTGGTGTGGACTTCTCTGTTCTCACAGAATTAGAAGGATTATTAAAACTTTATAGTTATTATCCTCGTGAACAGCTTTAAGACTTAGGCAGTTGTTTTGAGAGTTAACTCGACTCCCATGTAAAGAATTGTAAGCAACAGATGTTTAGGTCTACAAAGAGAAATCACAAAACTCTTTAGATAGAAAACAGCCACTTGTGCAGTCTCTGTCACTGTTTTTCTGGTGAAAATCGTCCACATCAGTGCTTTTCTAGGGAATATATACAAATAATATACATTAAAAAAACTAATACATAAAATGTAATTGTTCTACATTGTTTGTAAAGCATATAGAAAACTTGAGACTTGACTTTTATATTAAAAAAATGGCAAAAAGGCAGATTGGCCTGTATGTTTCTTCACACCATGACTTTGAACTAGCACCTGCTGAGGTTTAATTAAACATCTGATATGTACAGAGCTGAGTGTTGCTTCGAGAACCACTTTGCCCAGTAACAGCTGGTTTTCTGCATGAAAGAGGTGTGTGGAGCAGCTGGTCTGCTACAGGTAGTCTGGTGTTTCCTCTCTCCAGCCTGAAGGAGTCTGTTCTGGAGACTTCTGGGCCATGACGTCCATCCATCCATCTATCAGTCAGTCTGTCGCTCTGTCAGTCAATCAGTCAGTCAGTCTCAATCAATCAATCAGTCAATCAATCAGTCAGCAGCATATATATCTGTCTATTAGGGTTGGGTCGATAGACGATGCCATCGTCCATCGCCGATGGCTGATAGACATCACGATGTTGAGCAGGCATTGCAATACCCATCACCCCCCCCGCAATCCATCGCATTCCAATAACGTGTTCCGAAAGAAAATTACACATAATACGGAACCCCTAAAGGGAATAAATATGCGATGGGAGGAAAATATATATTTCAGTATTTTCTCTTGCAGTTATATCATTGGGCAATTATACTGTATATAAATTGCGAGCATCAGGGAGCTGCTATTATGCCTGGCATTGAAACTGCTTTTGAATGCGCGATCGCTTTTCACTTTCGAGATTTGCGATCACACGCACTCTATTTATACTATTGAGCGGCAGTACTTACCACACATTTTACAAGATTAGATGTTTGTCAGTGGTGCTCAGGATCTGCAAATCATTCGCCATCATCCTCAGTCATCTCCCCTTACTCTGTTTATGTGGTAAGTGAAATTTTATGTACTGTAATGTAACAGTCAACCGTTAGCAATCGTTATTTGTTTTCCATTTGTTACATCATTCGATGCCAATTTGGTAGACATCGCCCAACCCTACTGTCTATATACCTAATTATCAACAGGGTGTTTTATTTTTCAGTTTTCAGTCAACCACTGTCATTAAAATGTCTGGAAGGCATAAAATAAAGGAAACATTTGTAAAAAAAAATATATATATTGCACTTATTTGTAAAATACACAAGGCTGCCTTTATTTAGTCAAATATAAGTAAAAACAATAATATTGTGAAGTATTATTACAATTTAATAACTCATTCTATTTTATTCTATTTTAAAATGTAATTTATTCTTGTAATGGCAAAGCTGAAGTCTTTAAAGCCAGTATATCATCTTTTTAGAAATCATTCTTATATGCTGATTTGGTGCTCAATAAACATGGCTTATTATGTTTATATTCAATGTTTATACCATTCATAAATGTATTTACTGTCACTTTTGATCAATTTGCTGAATAAAAGGCAAGGCACCTATACTTGTATAGTAAATTTCATACACAGTGGTAATTCAGAGTGATTTACAGAAAAATATTTTTAAAAATTGTAATCATAGAATGTTTCATAAGAAATATAAAAAATTAAAAAAGATTCAATAAAAGTGAGTAAAAATTTAAAAAATAAATAAATAAAACAATCTTACTGTTTCTGATGTTTCATAACGTTTAATCCAATGTTTAATTCAAGTTAATTAATTCATTGTAAATTGCAAAAAAGGAGAATAATAATAAAAAAAAATCATTACTGTTAATATATTGCAAATTATTCAATATATCTTCTAGCCCAAGTGCCATCTCAAATTTTGGAGACATTCATTATAGCTCTCTCCTCCTGCCCACTCCCCCTGAGTCATGTTCCCTCAGCCCATTTCTCTGTCTTTCTCTCTTTTTTGTCTCTCCGACTGTTCGCCTCCAGTTCTGTCCTCCCACTCTCTCTCTGTCTTTCCTCCCCACCTTCAATCCCTCTACTGCTTTACTTCTCATGGCTCTCAGCATGCAGTGTTATGTTCAGTGACTCCTCCATCTGTTCATCTTTTCCTCTTCCTCTCCCTCTCTCTCTCTCTTCTGCTCAGTGGTCACTTACAGCCACGTGGCTCTGCTGTGTAGTTCACTGGGCGGCCAACACTCTATCAACATAGCTGGAGACATAGCCGTAGAACATGGGAATGACCCAGGGTGTCTTAAAAACATTTGCTGTGACTAATCTCACTTTTTATCCTCTCTTGACTAAATGGCCCCCACAAAAACGCACCATGGTCCAGTGATGATATCAGATGGAAAACCCTGATACTCCGATATATTTTGAAGTTTAAATGACTACATTATACCATGTTCAATTCTAGGGTTCTGTACCTTTGAGAATTTCATTTTAGAATGCCTTTTAAATTCCAGATGAATTCTGAAACAGAATCTGAATTGTTTTTAGTTTTAGTCGACTAAATATCATAAGATTTTATTCCACTAATTTACAGTAAATTTAGCCAGCTAAAATCTAATGGGGTTAGTTACAGTGCATTTGTTAAGCATTTCTCTAAAATTTCCAAACTCATTATATAGTTTTGATATTAAGGTTTTATCATGATAGACACCAATTTAATTGCGGTAACACACAGCATGCCTTTATGTTAAAATTAATTAAAACTACTTCTCATAAAGAACAACAACATGGTCTTCTTTTTAATGAAATATCAATGGTTATATAGGCTAATTATGCATTCTTTATAGCAACTTGTTTACCATATTATTCATTCTTTCAAGCAGACATATTTATTTCTAGGGCTGGGTTTCATCATTTGTGGAAACACAAATTTCACGATTCGATTCAATTCTCATTCACAAGCTTGCGATTCGATTTGATTACCAATTCGATTCGATTCAGTATCGATTATTTTGGATATACAGTGGGTACGGAAACTCTCAACTAATTGCTGTAAAATATACATGAGAGTCAATTGGTACTACATTACTGTAATATTGAAGGTTACAATTGACTGATTTGTTAAAATTACACTTAATGAAGTTTTTTAAATAGTAAAGTTACAATTACATAATAATATTTCTACTTGTTTTGAATACTGCAATACATTGTACAGAATTTGAAATCTGAGACTTTGTTTCATATTAAAAGTACCAAAGCACAATACTTATTGTGATATATTGGATGGGAAGTGCCCTTCAACGTTCTGTCCATTAACTGAAAACAGGCTAGACTAATCGATTCTTGGGATTTAAGAATCGATATCGCTCCGTAAAAATGAGAATCGATTAATATTGAGATATCGATATTTTTTACCCAGCCCTATTTATTTCTATAAATAAATTTAGATTAATCTTTAGGGCTACTAAAGTGTTTCAGTCAAGAACAGTGCGGGATTTTCTGTCTTTCTTTTGTTGCTTGATTAACATCAATGACTCGGACAATAGCAACTAAATTAGGCTGCAACCCCCTTAAAACCGAATGCACAGCTGCAATGGATGCAATGTACTGATACAGGTTCTCCCTACAGTTTACGTTCTCTTAAGACGTAATCAACTGTTTACGTGAATACTCGTCAAAACGGACAATTCTACATCATTTTGTGTGTAATTCTCTGTTCATGCGACGCGAAAGAGTACTCGCGCGCTACGAGACGCGCTTTCTGTGTGTGTATGCTTCAGTGTCTGCGCTCAGAAAACCGGACCAAATTGAGTTCTCTTTTGCGTCTTCGGATTTATCTATATGTCTGCTCTTCTCTTACGCTCACATATTGAAATTTTTTGAGATTTTCTGTCTTTCTTTTGTTGCTTGATTAACATCAATGACTCGGACAATAGCAACTAAATTAGGCTGCAACCCCCTTAAAACCGAATGCACAGCTGCAATGGATGCAATGTACTGATACAGGTTCTCCCTACAGTTTACGTTCTCTTAAGACGTAATCAACTGTTTACGTGAATACTCGTCAAAACGGACAATTCTACATCATTTTGTGTGTAATTCTCTGTTCATGCGACGCGAAAGAGTACTCGCGCGCTACGAGACGCGCTTTCTGTGTGTGTATGCTTCAGTGTCTGCGCTCAGAAAACCGGACCAAATTGAGTTCTCTTTTGCGTCTTCGGATTTATCTATATGTCTGCTCTTCTCTTACGCTCACATATTGAAATTTTTTGAACGTTTTATGCGACGTGCAGCAAGTGTATGTTAGCTTATGTCCCGCCGGTTCATATGTACGCATCTAACCTCCGAACCACGCAGCAGATTCATTCTGAATGAATCTCATCCCAAATCGTCCCTCCCTAACATTTTCATCTCGTTTTTATTCGTTGACGAAAATGTCAATGGATTTACGTCATAGTTTTTGTCATTCAAAAAGAGCTTTTGTTCGTTATTGTCTCGTTGTCGTCGGTGAAAAAAATGTCGTTGACGAAAATTGTGACGAAAATTATTCGTCAATGAAATTAACACTGATTTAAAAAAGATTATTTACTCTCATGTTGTTCCAAACCTGTATGACATTTATTTTTTCTGCATAACACAAAATAAAAGATTTTCAAGAATGTTTCAACTTCTGTCTTTACAATGAAAGTCAATGGAGTCCAAAACAACACTGGACACCACAAACTGTCCCTTAAAAGTCACTACAAGGAACATAAGAAATATTATAAAAAAAGGAATATCATAATTTGACATAAAAAGGCAAAGCACTCTCACTGCAAAGCATATTCCCTCATCTTAGATCAGAGGTTTAAGTGTCTGGCTAAAAGCCCTGTGCTAAAGGTTACAGCTGGGTGGAGGATGTTCTCACTGTTTGGATTTGAGCATCACAGCAGGTGTCAAAGTAAAGATAAATAGTTGGATTGTGCTTGAACCCAGTTTAAGTTAAGTAGATTTTACAGATACTACAAATCTCCTGTCTGAACAGGAAAAAGCCTGACCTTCCCTCCAACTATGACTCAATGGGTGACATTTGTGTGCTGGTGAAGTGGTTGTGCTTTTGACAGGATTTGTTTCTCTTACTCCCTTTCTCTCTGCAGTACAATACTGTACATTACTCTCCTTTCTTTTTTCCCTCTCTCTCCCTCTCTCCCATTCTCCAGCTGCCTACATTATTATTTGTGGTGATGTTGCGTAACTTTGTTGGCAGTTGGCCTGAGAGCCATGCTAGAGCTCTGCAGGGGTCAGGAGAAAGTGTGATGGAAATAGAGAGAATTAGAGAGAGAAAGCCAATAAGCGAGTGTGTGTGTGGCCAAGAGATCCAGGTAATAAACCCTTTGTGCTTTGAGGCACCTACAGTACAGTATATTACAGTTTCATTGGGTTTATCCCTCATGGTGGCCTGGCTGATATTGTATAATGCCGTGTTGGATGCACTTAGTCAAAGTCCCTTTAAGGCAGGCCAGTTCCTTGGTGACCATCTTGGTAATGCTGTTTTCTATAGGTTTGGGAATTGGGAAAAACCAGAGACCTGTGTGTGAAGATAGTATTTCAATCATATATTTGAAATCAGCAGTAGTGAAAATCATAGTAAATAATAATATCAAAACTAATAATATAGTAATATAATTATTTATTGTTTTCAATTGAGTATTATAATTAATAAAGTCCTAATAATAAATATAAATATCCTTTTTCCTAAGGTATAAATTCCAAGTACATTCAGATACTTTCACATTCACAATTGTAACCGGTCTAACAACATTTTTGGTAAAGAAAGTGTTACACTTTATATTAAGTAAACAATTCCAATGGATTTACCATGTAATTACTCTGATGTTACACAGCAGCGGCCAGTAAATTAGGCTTTACATATAAACATACATATATATAGAATGTTACACTTTATATTGTGGGCCGTTCCTAAGGAGTTACCATGTAAGTACACTGGTATTACAGTGGTGCACCAACTCCACCAACTTGAGATCCAACTCCTCCCACTTTACATATCCCTAAACCTACCCATCTCCACCCCCTGGATCAAATGGTTCCAATTACTCTTATACATATTGTTGTTACAAAATGTAGTTATATATGTCCTGTTACACATTTGTACTTGCACAAACCATTCGGAGGGTTGTTACAGGTGTGTAGTTACAGCAATATCACAGCTCTAGATACTATGTACCAATGTGTATTTACACTGTGGCTACATACTACGTACACATCTAGTTACTATGTACAGTAAGTACACAGGTATTAGGGCCACTTAATATAAAGTGGGACCAACTTTTGACTTTTGAATGGTAGTATACTTTAGAGCTGTGGTTCTCAAATGTTGTAGGGTGACAATACTCTTCTTGGTGCAAATTTCACTTTTTTGAAATAGTAGCGACACACTAATATATAAAATATTGCATATGCAGAAAAGGTGATAAGACCTTTCATGTTTCATGTATTTTCATGATTGATAAACATTACATGGTACTATTTTATTTAAATAAATTGTAAAAGAAAGTCTTTTTAAATGCTTCAGGAGAATAGGCATCACAACATTGTAAAAATGGAAATCCAATTTTGGGATTCGCAAAGGTTACATTTAACAGTTTTAATAAATTATTAGTATTTTTAGAGATTACTTTTAAGTGAGTGTTAGATTGTAGTTTTTGTATAGACATAGGAAGAACAATTAAAAATCTAAGATGTCCCAATACATATCCAGTATCGACTGAAACTTTTTTATTAAATAAGTTTGGTGTTTTAACCAATATGTTACTGACTTTTTGCGCACCCCAAGGAAATAGCCTCACTTTCACCATTCCAGAATTTTGCTAGATTGCTGTTTTATTATTTTATTGAAATTAGACTGCTGTGTTTTCCTAATGACCTTAAATGAACCAATCTTCGCTAGTTGTATTCACAAGTGTCATACAACTTCAGTGACACAACAGAAACACTTTATCACAAATTAATTTAAACCAAATTAGTTTGTTAGGTAATTGCCATGAGTTGATTTCATCTGATTCAGTTCAGTGTTAAAACTAATAAAATTTTTCTTGACAAGTTTAATTATTTGGTCAATTTAGCTTTATTTTCTACCCTCAGCTATTAGCCAATCAACTCGCAGACCACATGAAATCCTTAACGGACCCCAGTTTAGGAACGTTTGCTGATTTACAGATAATGGAATAAGCTTGCTTGATAAAAGAAATGCAATCAGCCTTAAAAGTTAGCACAGTTGTGTCTAATCTAGAATTGTTTATCTAATATTTTCCTTCATTATCATATTTGATTCAGTAACATAGCTGATTTGCTATGCGTTAGATTTTTCTAGACAGACTGAATCTTTATGATCAGATGAAAAAACATCATGCTGTTACCTAAAAATGGCCCTCCATACATATTCAGTAGCAGCACAGACTCCTTCACTAATGAGTGTTGTAGAAGTCCCTGCGGCCAAAACTACGTCAGTTCACCAGCAAATAGGGATTAGATTGTGGCTAGGTGTAGTCCCGAAATCTTTTACTGCTAAAACTCGTTCAAAGTCTTTGTGTGAACAAGTAATCAAGCCTTGGTCTGTTTTATTGATTGGTTGTCTCAACTTAAGATCTGTGGATCAATGAAGAGGTATAGAGACTCAAAGAAACGTTTTGCGCTCCCTCTGCTGGACAGACAGCTAGTGGTGATTGTATTGTTATTGTAATGATCTAACTGTAATAACCATTCTCAAATTCACTTGAAGTAATTCTGTTGAAACTTCTCATAAAGTCTCACTGCCCCTCTTTTCTGCTCTGCAGTGGGACGTCTCCTCATCGAATTCAGCTCCCAGATAACCCTCGAGCGGGTGCAGAGAGAGAACCCTAATGTGACAGAAGGGGGGAAATACACTCCTTCGGACTGCCGACCAAAACAAAAGGTGGCCATCATCATCCCGTTCAGACACAGAGACAACCACCTTAAATATTGGCTTCACTACCTGCACCCAGTCCTGCGCAGACAGAAGATCGGCTATGGGATCTTTATCATCAACCAGGTTTGTGTGTGTATGTGTGCTCGTGTAGGACACTTTTCACACTACAGCTTATAAAGGGATAGTTCAGCCAAAAATTCTGTCATTAATTATTGACCCTCATGTTGTTTCAAACCCGTAAGACCGTTAAAATTAAGGTTGAACCATTGATGTCACATGGACTATTTTAACAATGTCATTACTACATTTCTGGGCCTTGAACGTGTCAGTTGCGATTCTGTTTATGCAGCATCTGAAAGCTTTCAGATTTCATCAAAAATATCTTAATTTGTGATGAACGAAGGACTTGCGGGTTTGGAATGACATGAGGGTGAGTAATTAATGACAGAATTTTCATTTTTGAGTGAATTATCCCTTTAACTGTCCATATGATAGGGAATCTGTATTTTTCAAACAGGATATATGGTTTATAACTGGCCTAAGATGGTTATTAGTAAATCTGAGGTAGGCATTAATTGGTCCAAACTGATTGACAACCATCATGTTTGGAAAACCAGCTTTACCATCTTAAGCTGCTAGCTGGTTTGTTGTTGGTCCAACATGGACAGCTTGGAACAGCTAAAGAGCAATTAAAAACCATATTCCGAAACAACCATCTTAATCTGGATTTTCCAGCTAGGATATCAGAGTTTGTTTGGTTGGTTGCTGTGAAACCTGTTTTCACATCAAAAAACCACAAAGAATGGTAAAAAAGTCTTCTTCGTTCCAAACCATGAAGTTTACCTTCTGCTCCTGAGTTGTTATCTAGCTTCAGTGGAAAACAGCTGCCTTTAGTAGGTCTATTCACTGTGGTACTTATATTGATGACAACATAGTTCGGAGCTAAATATCAAAACCTCTACCATAGTGGATGCTGTCGAGATTAACTTAAAAACAGTTATTCGAAATAAGGAGCCTAGAGGGTGTTGTGTTTAAATGGAAGTCAATGGAGGAGATGCTTTGGAATGCTAAATAAACTGATTTTGTGTAGAAACAGCTTATTAATTAATATATTGATTGACTCTTTGGCTGGTTATCATCAACAGATTTGTTGTTGGGTGCTTATTTGGTTTTATCATTTTTTGCTTATATATACATTTGGAGGCTTTTTCCAATAATACAGACATGGCTGTTGATATTTCCTCCAACATCTGGCGAAATACTACACGAAAAGCAACCTGTGGGGGTTAGGGTTGGTGGTTAGGATTGAACTCTGATTTGGACCAAGCAATCTAAGCATTTGTGTAAACAGCTGGAAGCCTTGCTGCTCTTCTGCCTCCCCCTCTTTCATCAGTCTGTTGTTCTATCTGTGGAGTGACCCTGGAGGGGAGGCGGAGATGTTCAAGGCCATGAGAAATCATTAGCCTGCTTGCCGCATTGTTGTCTGCCTAGGCCGGTTGTTTGGGTTAATGAGAGCGATCAAAAGTTTGCAGCTATCCATCTTCAAAGTTTGCAGAGTAATGATGTGACCTGTCGAGCAGCGAGCACTGAGAGATCTATCTGTGGAGTAACAAACCAGGGCAAAGTGTCTGTAATGGATGGAGCATCGGCTGAACTCTGGGCTAAGGTTACCTTCCTTTTCTTAGAGGCATCACATCACTAAATGCAGGTTAAATATGCGACAGGTTGATGTTCGTCTTATGAACTTTTTATCTTCGAGATTTAAAACCACTGAACAGAGACAATAAAACGACTCTTTTTTTAAAATTGCAGTCTTTACTATCCATGTGACAGTTGAGTTCATTTAAAATGCAAAGCAATTGGATCTTCTTCAGACTCAGCTTTATAGATTACTGCAGACCGAATGATTTTAGCTAGCGCTGTCAATCGATTACAAATTCCAATCAAATTAATTGCAGGATATACTGATTAGTTAGTAAATGAATCACAATAAACATCATAAATCAATATTTGAAAAATATTTGCAATATTTGAAAAAAGCCCCCAGATGAGAATGTCAAAATAAGTAAATAATGTTGAGTACGGTTTAATAGTTAAAAAATGGTTGTCAATATGTTTTATTTACATATAATTTAACATACAGTAAGTAGCCTATATCACTGGCTTGCCATCCACAGAAATCCATTTTGCTATTAATTTTGTCAGTATATCTGAGGTAGACTTGCATTTCCTCTGCACTACTTTTGAAATGTTGGTCTGTACCAAGGAGGTAAAATATACACAACCACTCAATAGTTAGGAGTCGGTAAGATTTTTATAATGTTTTTGTTCTCTTATTCTCATCTAGTCTGCATTTATTTAATATAAAACACAGTAAAAAGAGTAAAACGGTGAAATATTATTACAATTTAAAATAACGATTTCTCCTTTTAAGATTTTGAAATGTTATTTATTCCTAAGATGGCTTAAAATAATAAATTAAGAGTTCAAAAGAATAGCACTTATTTGAAACCTTTTTTGTAACATTGTCTTTATTGTCACTTTTGATCAATTTAATACATTAAAAAAGTAATTCTCTTTAACCTTTGCATTGCATTTTTAGCATCTCTGCGATTCAGCAAAAGTGATCATTTTAAACCTTGAGAGGTATAACTACAATGCATTATTTTTCATTCAATTAATTACTGTATGTTAAATTACCAATTAAATTGTGCAGACTAGTCTTAACCAAACTTTTCATAGTGCTTTTTAAAAATATATTTCTATGTATCTTTGATTTTTATAATAATATTTCTAATTTTTGTTTTTCATTTCTAATTTAAATGTTTTAAATATAAGTTTTTTTAATATTTTTTATTATTTCAGCTTTTGAAAATTATTAATTTAAGTTAACAGTAATGACACTGAGGTGTGCATCTGCTATTTATATCATTTACTTATTGTGTTATAGTCGTATGTTTATTTAAAAATATATGGAAATTATTTATAACTTAAAAAAAACCTTCCATTTTGCACACTTTTGATGTTTTCTGTACTCCTTTTAAGATTTTGAAATGTTATTTATTCCTAAGATGGCTTAAAATAATAAATTAAGAGTTCAAAAGAATAGCACTTATTTGAAACCTTTTTTGTAACATTGTCTTTATTGTCACTTTTGATCAATTTAATACATTAAAAAAGTCATTCTCTTTAACCTTTGCATTGCATTTTTAGCATCTCTGCGATTCAGCAAAAGTGATCATTTTAAACCTTGAGAGGTATAACTACAATGCATTATTTTTCATTCAATTAATTACTGTATGTTAAATTACCAATTAAATTGTGCAGACTAGTCTTAACCAAACTTTTCATAGTGCTTTTTAAAAATATATTTCTATGTATCTTTGATTTTTATAATAATATTTCTAATTTTTGTTTTTCATTTCTAATTTAAATGTTTTAAATATAAGTTTTTTTAATATTTTTTATTATTTCAGCTTTTGAAAATTATTAATTTAAGTTAACAGTAATGACACTGAGGTGTGCATCTGCTATTTATATCATTTACTTATTGTGTTATAGTCGTATGTTTATTTAAAAATATATGGAAATTATTTATAACTTAAAAAAAACCTTCCATTTTGCACACTTTTGATGTTTTCTGTAAAACTTGAAGTCATTGTAGTCTTTGACGCCTGTTTCATATCAAACAAATCTCTTCTTCTGACTCAACACTTGTTAAGTCAGGCCTTCAGAGATACCCTAAAAAACTTATTCTAACATTCATGGAAAGATATTGTTTGCACGTCTGTTTTGTTTGCTCAAGCAGTGCTGCCAAAGTGTGTTGAGAGGGGGGTCTCATCAAAAATGTAAAATGTGTAGCTAGTTATTTGCGCCGTCAGAGCTGAGCAGTGAGGAACACACACCATCTGCACATACACTCTCAATAGTGACATTAAGCACTCTGTGTTTTCATTACGCAAGCAGTAACAGGAAATTTCCTCGCTCAGCTCTGTGTATCCGAACAAAATGAGCTATAGGGCCAGTGTTTTGCTCATTTCTCAGTACAAGCTGTTTGCTAAATGAGGGCATTTCTGTATGTTGGCGTAGATGGTACTGTACATCCAGGGTACCTGTTTAACTACCATTAGGAGACACAAACAACAAGACCCTTTCAATTTTGGAAGAACTACATGCGTTATACAACAAAAGTTTGTTTCTCTCCATTTTGACTTGACGTGCCATTTAAAAATGTTCTTTAATTCATTTTGCGGGCTGTGTCAATACTGATCATCATCCATTGTGTTTATAATATAACACAATACATGATACATTGAAATTGTCAGAGTGCCATGTTCTTCTATTTCAGCTGAAGAAAGCCTTTTTCAAACAGTTACTTTATTACTTATTCATTATCCAAGACATTTTTAGTTTACCTAAAATGAAATCTGCTAAGTAAAGTCTGCCTCAGACATATTCAGATGGCCAATTCCACAAGCATTTCTTATCATGTTGTTGCTAAAGTGATTGAATCCATGGCAATCCTTCTTTAGCATCTTTTATTCAACTGGCTGGCAAAATAGAAAAATCATTTTTGGATTTTTTAATTCATTTAACAAGTTAAAAAAACTACTTTATTGCCTGTTTGTCATTTAAAAAATAGCTATATACATTTTTTTTCCAACTTTTCCTTTCTATAAAAAGTTGTATTCTCATTTGAAAGCCCACCAAAATTGACCAAATTGTACTGTTCTCCCAAAAAAGAAATTTCTGTCATCATTCACTAACTCTTGTGTAGCTCTAAACCTGTATGAATTTTGTGGAACACTAAATATTTGTATTTTATTTTATTTTTTAAATGTTAAAACATCACAGGACCCTACTGACTTTTTGTATAGACAAAAGAAGTTCTTTAAAATATCTTGTTTTTGACAGAAGAAAGAAACTCACAGAGTTTTGCAACAGTATAAGGGTTACTTTTTTAATGAAAGATGGTATAAAATCACAACTTTATGAAAATCAGTTTTTATTAAATTCCTCAGGCACTGCGTTTTAATGACAATCCTCACTTTTATCACATTATTAAGGAACTGGAAGTTTATAGAAACCTTTATTTCTTTTTTCTTGCGCTCAAGTCGGAGCTTATAAAATATGGTCTCATTAGATTGAAGCATTATTTTAAAATTGCCCTTTATGGCAATAGATTTCCCCTTTAAACATTCATATGTTCACATACGATTTGCATTACTACAGAAAGGCTGCCATGCTGACTCCTTTGTTTAAGCAGCGAAGGTTACAGATCAGTGCATCTTATGAGGACGATGCATCATTGCCATGACCTCTGCTGCTTGCTGTTAAACTGAAATAGTTTGAAACTCGCTGGATCTCATCCACTTAATTCTTAGGACAGACACTGAGTTCAGCCAGGTTTTACACACACACGCTGCCTGCAGTATGTCAAGTCATTCCTCATCAATATCACCCACTAGAAAACACACTGTATAATGTGAACACAATACAACGTGACAGGTGCTGAAAAAATAAAAAGCATTTAAGGCAGGTCAATAAGGACTCTTTCGTCTCGCCCTCCCTCCCGGTTTGTCTTTTCCTCTTCCACTCTCACACTTTCCACAGGATGACAGTTGGGAGTACTTCATGTATCATGCTCACTAGAGTGTTAAATGATTTTAAGTGAGACCGTTTTACCAGGGACTGGGGGGAGATGTGCTAATTCCTCAGACCTTTGGGCTGCCGGATAAGTGCTGCCAAGTCCCAAGGGTGTTGTATTGGTGGGTTTGGAAGGGTGTTGCGGTGGGACAATCCTCTTTCTTATCTCAGTTCTTCTCACATCTGACCACCTCAAGAGGTTTGACACACTGACTCAAGTTTAAGGTAGTTTGTTTGTGTATAGATCAGGTTTTTATTCAGAAGATACATGAAAGGAAGATGTTCTGTGGTACTGTTGGGATTCACCAAGCAGCTGTTGAATAGAGAGTTTGACTAGTTCATTGACAAACTAGACTAGTCCAGTGGTTCTCAACTGGTGGATAGCAACACCAAAAATCTAATATACAGTGCTAAATGCAAATAATTAAAGGCTGTATGTCCATGCAAATGGTGTGTGTACCTGTCACTTTGAAAAAGCTAGGCAGATGCCAACATGGAGAAGTTGCGTAACATTTTATCATCTTTAAATCTTTTATCTTTAGATTTGTAGTATTTTAATAAGGGTGTTTTATAGAGGATCTCAGACAAACTCTGTGAGAAACATGTTGTCTCTGATTCATTGCCTTAAAAGCAGTGCTTCTTCAGCAGCAGCGCCTTCAACAGTAACTTTAAAGACAATTACTGCCGTACTTCAGATCACCTGCTGGGAGCAATGTTCTCATTGTTAGCATAATCCTTACAACTCCCTTGTGTGAACCCTTTGTGATTTTTTTTAAATTTTCAGTTAAAGATATGTATATATCTTAAATGATAGGTATTTTGCCTTTTTGAATATCTGCCAGCTACCATATTAAAGGGCTGCAATGCTATTTTTGAATTATTTGACTCTGTGCAGATGGACTTTTTTGGCTGTTTTCCTTTCTTTGGGCAGTTTTTAAAAGTGTCTGAGTGGGATCTGGTGACCCTAAACATACATTAATCTGTAAATTGTCATATAGACAATGATTGTGCAAATATAGTTTTGATAAATATTCTTATAATATCTATTCAAATGTTTGGGGTCTAAGATTAAAAAAAAAAAAAAAGTTTTTGAACATTCTTCTGCTCACCAAGGCTGCATTAATTAGATAAAAAATACAGTAAAAAACATTAATATTGTGAAATATTATTACAATTTAAAATAATGTTTTATATACAGTACATGTTAAATGATAAATGTTTTTATTTTAATATGTTTTAAAATGTAATGTATTGCTCTGATAGCAAAGCTGAAGTTTCAGTTTAATGAAGCGTTAAACCAGAAAGTCCAATAATCATAACAATAATTATAATTCTAAACATGTATAAAAGTATACATTTATACATATATTTTTTTATTATTAAAAAATAAATAAGCCTACTTGATAATTTCTTTAAAAAATACTGACCTCAAATATTTGAACAGCAGTTCATACATTTATAGATGGATAAGTAGTGTCTCCTGAATGCAGCTTCATGTTGAATTTATATAAACAAATGCATTTAGGTTTATTTCCGACAGTATCATTTAAACCTACAGGGCACAATTCATTATTCAGTCTCAAAATGGTTCCTCTTGAATGTAATAAATACTCACGCCTGCCTGTTCTTTTCTTTCTCAACCTGTTTCAGACATCCTCCAACTCTCTTTCACTGCACATAGGGGGCCTCTAGCCACCTCCTCCTGCTTCACAAGCTGATTGTTGCCATGTCTGGTTATGATAGCTCTGCACTGGGTAGGACGAGGACTGTGTCTCGGTAGGGATTGCCAGGGACACAGGCCAATGTTTCCCTGCCTCCCATCATGCAGATCGTGTTCACTGGACAACTTCCCAGATGCACAGAAAAAGAGACAAGTTAATATGCAGACTGTAAACCTGTACTCAATAATACAACACGATGGATACATAACTCAGTTTGATGTTTTTTTACAGATGTCCATGTACAAATTACCCTCTCTGAGCCCTGAGTTGCATTTTACCTCATGTTCCATGTATCCACAAGAACATTTAAAGTCTGTATTAATGATAATATTATGCTAATAACAATGTATGAGATTCAAGCTTTGACATGTATAATGCAGAAAGACCATCCTGTCTGATATACTTACCAGATATTTTGTGTAAAAACACAAACCTTTTACAAGAAACTTAATGCATTAACACTAAAAATTACAAAATTATTCACAAATGATTGATATATAGACAGTCCTAGTTCAATTTCATCAGTTACAGTGATACCAAAGGCTGGTTTTTGTAACAAAGCC
Organism: Sinocyclocheilus grahami; assembly: GCF_001515645.1. Lineage (NCBI taxonomy): Eukaryota > Metazoa > Chordata > Actinopteri > Cypriniformes > Cyprinidae > Sinocyclocheilus > Sinocyclocheilus grahami. The sequence goes on along the minus strand of NW_015505453.1, from coordinate 730,669 downwards.
AAAATTCAGGTATCGATCCAAACCTCTGCAGGATTTAATGTGTGATATCAAGTTCATGTTTTGCAGTTATGCATTTAACATACAGGATTGATGGATCCTAAGGGCATTTGGGGATGTGGGATATTTATGATGTGGCACTGCCGTCACCGCTGACCTTTTAGATGCCATGTCATCACAGTGGCCTATCAGCCTGTCATTTCCTGCTCTGTTCTTTTTCTCCACCTGCATGCCTCTTGCTCATGTGGGGATACATAAGGAATGAGAGTGAATAATAGCCTTTTTTTTCACTATTTGTTTGCAGAGGGGGGAAATCGAGCTCAGACAGATTGGATGTTCAAGCCTCTGTTGAGCCAACAGGGAAACAGCTGAACATGTTATTGCATGTCACTCACTTGGCAACAGCAGGCTCTCTTCCTGTTGTGTTTGTGTCATTGTTTTGTGCTGTCTGTGGTTCTGGTGTCGGGGTGAGTGCAGTATTGTATGCTGTCATTCTAATGAGATTAGATGCAATTTCGACGATTTTCAGTCAAACGGCTGCCAGCTTGGTAGATCCGTGAGGAGAGAGGGGTGCTTGGTGTGAGTTTGACATGGACGCGTTGTGTCTTAGAGTCCAATCTTCTGTTGTGATTAGAGTCCAGTTCCCATGGCCACTACAGATCTCCGACACTCCTACACTGCACTGTCAGCACTGTCTGTTAGCAGAGTGTTGAAGACAGGCAATCTATGATTCGGTCAGTTGGATATTGTTCGGATTATAGAAATGCTGATATTTCAGTGAATATACAGCACTCCTTTATTTAAATCTTATGCAATTTAACCGTTAAAAGCAAAACAAAATACAACATGCAGTAGAACCAAAATGAAGTTTTTTATCTTATATATTAATATTATTATTATTATTAGATATTTATAATTACAAAATATTTCTACTTCAAATAAATGCTGTTCTTTTGAACTTTCTATTCATCAGAAAAGTGTATCAGATTTCCACAAAAATATTAAGCAGCGCAACTTTTTTAAACATTAATGATAACGAGAAATCTTTCTTGAGCATCAAATTAACATATTAGAATAGTTTTTGAAGGATCATGTGACACTGAAGACTGAAGTAAAGTCATCACAGGATTAAATTACATTAAAATATGTATGTCTGTTTTTTTTTTTTATTGTAATATTTTTATTACATTAAAATAAAAATTTTGTTACATTCTTTTTAATACAATATTTTTAATCAAATAAACGTCGGCTACTCACTGCTCACTATATAATAATAAGAAATAATAATAACAGTAATAATATATTAATATATTGTTAGAAAAGATTTCTATTTTGAACAAATGCTGTTCTTTTTCACTTTTATTCATTAAAGAATTCTGAAAAAAATTATCACAGGTTCCAAAAAAATATTAAGCAGCACAACAGTTTCAACACTGAAATAAATCAGCATAATTAGTATGATTTCTCAAGGATCATGTGACACTGAAGACTGGATGGATGATGAAAATTCAGAGCTGCATCACAGAGATAAATAATGTTTTTAAGTATTTAAAATAGAAAACCAATATTAGAAATTGACCATGATGACCATAAGAGACTCCATTAAAAAACATAAAAAATCTTACTGATCCCAAACTTTTGAATGTATATTCAGCATTCTTGTCAGTGTTATTGGTTGATGAATATTAATGGCATACACTATACAGTAACAGATAGCGGCAGCCAGGTCTGTTCAGCTGTATTTACACTGTATGGTCCAATGCACAAATCTAATATTTTATTTTTGCTCCGCCACTTTACGTTGACTTAAGAAAAACACACTTTGTTTACATAATATATGTTCATTTGACTGTTCTTGCTTGCAGCTGCATTGCCAAGAGCGTTCTTCAGAGTGCACATGGTTATACACGTGTAAGTGTTTGAAAACAGCTGCATACAGCATCAGTCAAAGAGACTGTTTTCAGTGCTACCGATAATGTAAAATGACTTATATTCTTATATTTTCATAATATCATTTTTGTTTTATTTTAGTTTAATTTAATAGTACAGCACCAGTGCTTTTGACATTCCTATCAAAGTAAACTCAGTCCCTTGACCACATATTCTACCAAAGGCAGATGAAATCTTCCTTTTCTTAGGAAGAATATCAAAAAGGCAAGTCTACTTTCATTGAATAACAAATTAAAATGTGTCTTCTCTAATATTTCTTCTTCAAAGCTCAGAATACCAATTTCACACTCTCTTTCGACCTGCTTTTTCCACTCAGAAGTGCTAATAGTAGGACGGGACTGGCTGCTACCCAGTTTCATGTAGGTTGTATTGCCATTTAGAAATTATACATATTTAAATGTTCAGAATTTAAATATGTATGCCTAGTTTCCTTATACTTTTAGGGATTTTTACAGATGTCAACCCATCCTAAGCTAAAACTGAGACTGGACTGTGCACAAACATTATCATCATTGCCAAGCTCAGATCGAGTGAAGCTGAGATCACAGCATTCCACTATTTAAGCTGTTGTACAGTAGATAGTCATGCTCTAAATAAGTAACTAAAAGCTTGTATTTAAAACTTAATTGAAAGAGAATCTAATCCGAGTACATAAAACCTACAGTATAGTGAATTTTTCAGTGTAACGTTCACTACTTCTGCCTTATCAAGAAGGCTTATGAAATAATATAGAAGGAGAACATTTAATTTTCTTTTTGCCTTTGATTCCATTGATTTTCCCCCCTCCTAGATGTGAGCTCACACAGGAGATAATTTCCCAGTCTATAGCCTCTCTGTCTTTTATGAAGAACATTTAAAGTTTCATTCCTCCAGTCAGAATCAAAGTCCCTGAACACGTGTCATGTGATCTGTAGAGAGGCACAGAGCGCATCGGCACAGATCCATACATAAATAAATCTGTTGAACGAAGAGCTTTCTTGCCTTCTGGAGTTAGTGTGGAGCTGTTAAGGTTTATCTCTCTTCAGCCAGTCAGAGAGCATAATTTGGGATTGCAGGCAGGCATGCTAGACACAAACAAACTTTTTCTTTTACTCACTGAAGCTAAGCAGGGTTGACTGGTCAGCACCTGGATGGGAAAGCTCTATATATATATATATATATATATACACACACACACTGTATATATTTGTATTATTATTATTATTGTTGGGTGCACTTTCCACAAATATGGCCCAGAATACAGCCTGAAACCCTTAAAAATAGAGCAAAAATATATTTATTTGAAATATATATTAGCTGTTTAATTTTTTTTGTTAATTTTTGCAAAATATATAGCTCATACTGTAGAACTTTAAACAATGGCCAATGGCATAAAGATTGCAAGTAATATGCAAGCTAGTAATAACTAGATTGGGGCTAAATGCTGCTTTGTAGTTATTTACACACACATTTTCCAAAATAATTTCCCAAAGAAATATGTATACAGTATTGTCATTTTTGTTATAATAATGTGGGCAACAGGGTTAAAAGTTTTAGCTGATCCACATAGTCAAAATGACATTTTATGTAAAAATTAAGAAAACACACTGTTTGTGAAATTACGTCTCACACAAGGTTTTCAAATTACTTTATAAGTTATTTAATGAAGAAACATAAAGGTAAGTACCTCACCTTCAGCATTATAATTATTTCACCCGCGCCGGACAGAGACTGAGACGGTGCCGCTGCATGTCGTGCCAAACCACTCACGGAAGCGTCATCAGCTTGGTTTTTTGAGATCGGCCTTTTTAGAGACCGACGATCAATCATCCCAACGTGATTATCGGCCGATAGTGATCGGTAGCCGATCAATCGGAGCACCCTTAGTTTCAGCTGCAACTTTTTCCCTTTCTGTCTCAGTTTTATGTTTCATCTGTCTCTCTCAGCGTAGCAGTTGACCTTGCTGGGAAAGCATCTGCCACAACATGAAAACAACCCCTGCTGAGACTGATCTGAGAACTGTTGAGTTCACCCGAGAGCTGAAGTCTGCCAGCTCTGCTTAATCAAGATTATGTGCACAGCAGTCCCTGCGCCATCCACGCTCAGAGCAGAGAGGTGACTGGCTATTCAGGGTCAGTATTGGTAATCAGTGCTGTCGTTTTAGGCTGTTGCCCAGATATAATGGAGTGGTATGTTGGGAGGGAATGATGGGTCCTGTTGGTGGCAGTTCCATTGTGCTACTGTTTGCTTTTTTCCGCTGACCTTCATTTCAAAAGTCTCAGTTTTTGTGTATTTGTTGTACTCAACAGAATACTGTTGTGTAAATTTTTTCACACTGTCTTTGTTCATTTTGATGATCTTGTGTTAATCTATCTATCTACACTGAACAAAATTATTAACGCAACACTTTTGTTTTTGCCCCCATTTTTCATGAGCTGAACTCAAAGATCTAAGACTTTTTTTATATTAACAAAAGGCCTATTTCTCTCAAATATTGTTCACAAATCTGTCTAAATCTGTGTTAGTGAGCACTTCTCCTTTGCCGAGATAATCCATCCACCTCACAGGTGTGGCATATCAAGATGCTGATTAGACAGCATGATTATTGCACAGGTGTGCCTTAGGCTGGCCACAATAAACGGCCACTCTAAAATGTGCAGTTTTACTGTATTGGGCTGTATTTTACTCCTGGGCTAGTGTGGTTACACGTGGTCTGCGGTTGTGAGGCTGGTTGGATGTACTGCCAAATTCTCTGAAACGCCTTTGGCAGTTTATGGTACAGCTTATGGTAGAGAAATGATAGCCGACATACTAATGATAGATAACATTCAATTCACAGGCAACAGCTCCGGTGGACATTCCTGCAGTCAGCATGCCAATTGCACGCTCCCTCAAAACTTGCGACATCTGTGGCATTGTGCTGTGTGATAAAACTGCACATTTTAGAGTGGCCTTTTATTGTGGCCAGCCTAAGTTACACCTGTGCAATAATCATGCTGTCTAATCAGCATCTTGATATGCCACACCAATAAGGTGGATGGATTATCTCGGCAAAGGAGAAGTGCTCACTAACACAGATTTAGACAGATTTGTGAACAATATTTGAGAGAAAGAAAAAGTCTTAGATCTTTGAGTTCAGCTCATGAAAAATGGGGGCAAAAACAAAATGTTGCGTTAATAATTTTGTTCATTGTATCTATCTATCTATCTATCTGTCTGTCTACCTGCCTGTCTGTCTGTATTAGCTGTACAGCATTTTTTGTTTTGTAATTTTCTCACCATTTTCTTTGTTCATATTGATAATCTATTTTAATATTGCACTATTTTCATGGCCCTGTGTGTCTGTCAGGTAAAATGATGCAGATACAGAACAAATGTGTCAGGAGGCCTGTATAATAATCCGTTCAATTAGCCTCTAACCCAACTTATAATATGAAACATCAGCTTGAATCTGGCCTTTTTCTATTTTCCTTCCTAGTAAATGTTTTGCCCTTGAGTTGGCTATTTGTAGGAGCACTTATCCATTCACTTTATATTGGTGGTGAAGAAACATGCCATTGAGTAAACACTAGACCTTGGGATTCATCTTAATGGATTGTGAACATATCATGTTATGTATTTAGTATTTTTTGGATCGCGTTGCTTCCTTGTAGCATGTTCCTCCAATTTTAAATATGACAAATTAGTCTAATTTGCATGACACTGAAAAATTCCATTTAAACCCAGTGAAAAGTAGATAATAATTTTCCATGGCTATCTGTTCCTCCTGACTCCAATTTGTGATATTAATGTAATTGAGTGGCTGCAGTTGTTCTGGGCTGTGTTTTCGTCTCTGAGGGATAAGGTTGTGTGGGGGCCACGGGGCGTGCTGATGTCGCCTGAGCTTTCTGTCTGGTGTGGGCGCTGCTTAATGGCTTTCGTAATATTCCTCCAACCTTCACAATTCTTTACTCGTTTCACATATTCTGTGAATTCATCCACCGTGTTCATCCAGTGCAGCAGCAGCACCTCCAAACAAAATCTGGAAGTCAGACAAAAACACAATTTTTGAAGGTTGTTAAAGTGGATCCTCTCAAAGCTTGCGAGGGATCGTGGGATATAAACATCCTGGTGGAAAAGATTTTAATGATGTAATGTTTTATTCTCACTCTGCAACAGGGTTTGTGGGGTTTTTCACTAGGTACCAGGCCAATGCAATCAATCACTTCATATCTCAATGGTGTGCATTTTTGTTAAATTTAACCACACTAGCCGTTCCACATGCTACTCCGTGCTGGACTGCATTTGAAGAAAATACTGGAGTTGCTACAAGCATATCTCAGCACACTCGGCATCGAAAATGAGTTGCTTTCAGCCTCAACCTACAAGCTTGAGTTTCTCTGGAGTTTCAATTTGAAGTACTCGCTTGTCTGCTTTCACTTACGGTTCTTCTCAAGGACACGCTTCTCAGACTCTGTTTCAGATCTGCATCTCGTACAAAATTAAATAAATAAACAAACAAACAAGCACATCACAGCTGTTTTGATGGCCGGTGCTTTTTCTTAAATTTCACAGTCTCTCTCTTTTTTATACTTGTGGTGATGTTTACTACTCCCACAATATTTATTCACAGGGAAAATATAAGCAACATCCTAGGTTTCTGTAAGGCAAAGGTTCAGGAAATTAAATCAGGGCTACCCAGATCTTAGACTAAACTACAACATGTATGAGTTTTTTTATTATTATTATTATTATTATTATGTTTATTCGGAAAGGATGCATAAAATTTATCAAAATGGACAGTACATTTATTTGTAATGTTATTTGCTAAAAGTGAAATGAGCGTTTATTATCCTTTATCGCTTTTTCCACAAAAATATTAAGCAGAACCAGCACAACAAAATATTTCTCGAGCACCAAATCAGCATATTAGAATGATTTCTGAAGGAACTTTGCCATCACAAGAATAAGTTATGTTTTAAAATAGAAAACAGTTCAAATTATAATAATATTTCACAATTTTACTCTTTTTACTATATTTTTATTCAAATAAATGCAGCCTTGGTGAGAGATAAGAGAATTCTTTCAAAAATATACATTTTTATTGACCCCAAATTTTTAAACAGCTGTATATATATCTGTGTATATATCTTGTGTAACGTACATAAGGTAGATAAATAAATAGTTAACTAGATCACATTAACTGTTTATTTACTCATGTATTAACAGATAAATGACGATTGAATGATTGATTGATTGATTGATTGGTTTTATTTGCATGATTGCTTGTGTATATCTAGTAAACTTGCTACTAAGCATCTCAAAAACATTTTTTTAAGATTTGATGCCACTAACATTGCAATCTTTGGCAAATCCAGTGGTTATTCCACTAATAAATCACCTATGTGCCAGTACTTCTGAAATTTGAGTTAGGCAATCGGATTAGAGCTTGCCAGCTCAAGAAGGTTTTTCCAGTTTGCCGCAATAAGCATCAGACATTCTGTGGGTGGACTATGCCATCTAAGACTGAGGCTATGAGAGGACAGATCGGGCCTCACTGGCACCTTGACCTCTGCTTGAGTGGTTCACCCACCTGCTCATGCGTTTAGCCAGGGCCATGGTGTGAGTGTCAGCATAATCCACCTGCCACACTTCCAATTTAGGCGAGACAGCACTCCTCAACCCTGACCATGTAATAGGCTGCCCTTCAGAGTGGAAACGTCCCATGGGCACTACCCTAAGAGCACAGAGAGAGAGAGAGATAGCATATCACAGCGTTGGTCACGAACAGACGGGGCTCTTTGCCTCTAGACCCTGTGTGGCAGGCCTATCCATCATTTAAGATGAGATGCCTTTATTTTACTCTCTCATCTCAGCATTCTCGCTACTGTCAGTTAGTATTTACCTTTTTTAGCGTCTTCACCTTGAATCACCGGCAAACATCAGCTATTTATTACACAAGAGTATGTGTTCCCTTGCCTGTTTTTTGCTTTTTACTTTTTACTCTTGCAACTATGCGAGGAAGCCCTCAAAAAGTTTCTATGCTAGACTACTGGGAAATTGTGGTCAAGTGCACATATTCTCATAAAATGTTTAATTCTTGGTCTTCATTCATAATAGATCTAGGCCGGTACCAAGCTGCCTGTGATATAGCGAGGGGTGAAATTACAAACAGCAGAGAGTTTCCCTTGTTGTCTTTGGAAAAATAATAAGATATTCCAGATATTTTACATCCAGTTGAGAATATCAAGGCACATACCCAGCTAATCGTTGTGCACATCACCCACACGTACCCAGAGGAGGATTGCAAATTGCTGGCTGGCTTGCAAGTCTTCTGAAGGACAAACCGCAAAATGATCAAGCGTCTTTTTGGTAATTGGCTCGTTTTATTGGGCGAGGGCTCCTAAGTGAAAGTAATGATGTTTTCCCCATATTCAAAGTGGAGAGCTGTGGTGGATGTGAGGTAGGGAGTCATGCCATCTGTTTATCAAATTGCCAGTGTAATGCACCGTTTTTAAGACTAATGGGATTTGTAATTAAAGTTAAGCACATAGGCAACACAAATCAAGAAAGCTCTTCCTAAAGCACACTCTCGTTTAAATGCACAATTCTATTAGCAGCTGCAGACTAAAGACCATAAGAAAAATAAAGGTCTAATTCTTTAATTGCTTGCCCTTCCCGTCTGGGGCTGTTTTAAGCTGGGACTGTTTTGACAGCAGTTTACGAGGGTGAGCGTTACGCACCAAGGAGTCGACAGATGAGGGGAAAATGTGCTTCCGTAAACCTGGCCCGCTGCTCTGATAACGCATGATATATTTGTAGGATGTTTTATTGTTGATGTGATATTTTCCACATTTAATACACAGTAGCCTTGAAAAAGAAAACATTTAGATTTTACAATGCACTAGTCAACAAGCTGCTTTACTATGTTTCTGTGTTTACATGGTACATTAAGTTTGTAGCTGAATAAAAACCAACAGACAGGCAAAAACAATGCTTCAGTAGGTTGTCGTCTATTTTCTCCTTCTCGCAAACAGATCAGCTGCATTTTATTTGTCTGTCCTTCAGGGGTTCATGCTATAAAAAGAAAGAGTTCACCCAGAAATGTATTTACTCACCTTCATGTCTTTCAAAACCTGTTATTTTCTTTCTTCTGTGAAACACAAAAAGAGTTGTGTATAGCAGAATGTTCAAGCAGCTCATTTCATACAGCTACTGAGAGTGAAGGGTAACCGTGATAGTCCAGTAAGTTTTTTAATGAATAACTTAAAGGGATAGTTCACCCAAAAATGAAAATTCTGTCATTAATTACTCACCCTCATGTCGTTCTAAACCCGTAAGACCTCATCTTCGGAACACAAATTAAGATATTTTTGATATAATCTTGAGAGCTCTCTGACCCTCCCATAGACAGCAAGGGTCCTTACACGATCAACGTCCAGAAACGTAGCAAGGAGATCGGTAAAATAATCCATGTGACATCAGGGGTTCAACCGTAATTTTACGAAGCTACAAGAATACTTTTTGTGCGCAAAATAAAAAAGAAACTACTTTATTCAACAATTCGTCTCCTCCACCCTAGCGCCATTTTGGAGAGTATCCACTGAATGCAAAAAGCGTACTAAGGACCCTTGCTGTATATGGGACTGTCAGAATGCATCAAAAATATCTTAATTTGTGTTCCGAAGATGAACGGAGGTCTTACGGGTTTGGAACAACGAGAGTGAGTAATTAATGAAATAATTTTTTTGGGGTGAACTAACCCTTTATATAGCTGTTACCTCCTGTAGATGTTTCTCCATATAGCCCACTAGCCAAAATGAATGTAAATTCATAACTGTTTTTTTTCTTCTCATGTCCTCTAGGTCCGTTCTTCATTTCTGTAGATTGCCAGCAAGAGGCTTTAGGCAGAAAGACATCGTCTCCCTGAAGCCTGACCTTTTAAGTAGTGAGAAATTGAGGTCAGGTATGGAGGCAGTCCAATTATGGCTAACCCTAGTTAGATTAGCAGCAAAAGTCCTACACTGTATTTAAGGATTTCAGTCTGAATTTGATCTGGTTTTAGAGTGGAGCAAATCAACACAGTTCATCTGAAATCAATTATGGATAACCTGCTAAATGAAAGCTGATAACTTTCACTGATGGCTGTTGAATGCAGACTAAAGAACAGAAAAAAATAAAAAATAAAATAAATAAATAAAAGAGTGAGAAGTGTGTGTGTGTGTGTGTGAGCTTTTATGTATTCGCTACTTAACAGAATTTTTATTGTTTTTATTTTAATGATCTTTTTAAATGTAACATTATTTACATGTGCTGTATAATAATACACACATCACCCTTTTAAACTTTGGGGTCTGGAATACTGTATTTTTTAATGGTTATGAAAGAAGTTTCTTATGCTCAGCAAGGTTGCATTTAATCAAAAATACATTAAAAACAGTAAAAATATTGTAAATAATTATTACTATTTAAAATAACTGTTTTCAATTTTAATGCATTTTAAATTGTAATTTATTCCTGTGATGACAAAACTGAATTTTCAGCAGCCATTACTCCATCATTGTAATATGCTGATTTGGTGCTTAAAAAACAATTCTTATTATTATGAAACATAAAGATATTTTGATAGAATAGAATGCTTTCTTTGAATTGAAAAATTTCAACAGAACTTACAGAATTTATTTGATTTTGAGTATATGTATATATATATATATATATATATATATATATATATATTAGGGGGGGGGGAAAAAATCGATTCTGCATAGTATCGCGATATTTTCCGCGGCAATACTGTATCGATACACAGATGCCAAGTATCGATCTTTTATTATACTATTTGGTAGAATAATAAAATCAATTTCTTTACAGTCCACTAGATGGTTGTGTTGAGTTTTTTTCTAAAATCATTTAATGCGCGGTGTTACGAACCTTTAAGATGGTCTAGGGGTAAAAGGAGTAACATTAAATCTGTGGCAAATCTGTAAATTTGATGGAGGCAACAAGAGACAAGCCGTTGATTATCCCGCTTATTCCATGGTCATTTGCCAAGTTATAGGCAAGTTAGTAGCAACTAGTATTGCTCTTTACAGCGCAATATTTGACCGAATGGGTAAAAATGACAGTTATTTTCGTCAGTTACTTTGAAAACAAGTTTATATTGGCCTACTCCTGAACATTTCTATGTGCGCAGCTTTCTATCTCTGTGTGAGTGATGTGTGTGTGCGGTTGTCAATTAAGTCGTGGCCTAATGGTTAGAGAGTCGGACTCGTAACCCAAAGGTTGTGGGTTCGAGTCTCGTACCGGCAGGGATTGTAGGTGGGGGGAGTGAATGTACAGCGCTCTCTCCTACCTTCAATACCACGACTGAGGGGCCCTTGAGCAAGGCACCGAACCCCCAACTGCCCCCCGGGGGCCGCATCATAAATGGCTGCCTACTGCTCTGGGTGTGTGTTCACTTTGGATGGGATAAATGCAGAGCACTAATTCCTAGTATGGGTCACCATACATGTCACGTGTTCTTTTCTTAAAACAGCAGCACATTAATATAGAACGGTGATTAAACTGACTGGGAACTACCTGTGCATTAAACGGTTTTTAATGCATACCTGCCAGCCAATCTGAATCAAGTATTCAGACAGACCATGGAATAAATGAAAGTAAAATTTATTTAATTAAGGTGGACTAGACTAGACTGTAATACAAATAGCTGAGTTTGCCAGGTGCATACAACATTTATGACAGGTTTCATGAAAGTGTTGGTCAGTTTTTCTGCTTGACAATCCCATTTTGCACTGCAGCAATAAAATTGAAGTGAGATAAACAATCTGAGAAATGTTTCTTTTTATTTAAAATAGATGTTGCCAAAGTTTTAGTTTGAGAACATAATTTGAAGTTGGAAAAAGGTAATAAATTGCAATATATCGCAGAATATCGCAATATATTTAAAATCACAATAATATTGTATCGGGACACAAGTATCATGATAATATCGTATCGTGGGGCCTCTGGTGATCCCCACACCTAATATATATATATATCACCAGAGGCCCCACGATACGATATTATCACGATACTTGTGTCCCGATACAATATTATTGTGATTTTAAATATATTGCGATATTCTGCGATATATTGCAATTTATTACCTTTTTCCAATGGGATACTGTATATTTACACACACACACACACACACACACACACACATTCCTATAGGTCTCAAATATTTTTTATTAATGTTGAAATTATTCCAGTGTAATTTCCATTCACATCGTTATTCAGCATTTTAATAGGGATCAAATGATTTCCATTAAAGCAGATTCAGGTCAGGCATCCAGACAGATTCCTGCTATTTATTACTATGTGAAACAAGGTTGCTGATGCAGATGTGCTTAACGATTCAGGAGAGTGATTCTGAATCATTAATCAAATGGTTCCTCTCTTTTCTGAGCCCCGTAGAGGCATGGGGCAGATGTTTAGGGAGATAATAAGGAGGGGTTCAGAATGTGATTGGTTGTGCTCCAGCTGAGCCTCGTGGGGCTGCATGCTTACGCACTCTGCCAGAATTTTGATTTGGCACGGCGCTGCAACCATTGTAGCTGTGCTAACTCCACTAGATTTCTACAGAGCACATCTGTGTTCCTTGTCTCTTTCATGATGTTCCTGTTTTTCAGGGTTCCTTTGGAGTGGTTGGGGTATAGATAGTGTGGCTGCAAGCCTTGATGGTCTCTGCCGAACTCCGAACAATGTACAGTTGGAGTGTGGTGACAAATAAATGGTTCTTCACTTGAAGATTCACAGTAGAGAAGTCACATGAGGCACTTCAGTAGGCTACTGCTGCATCTTCAAATCAGTGTGTAACACAATAACAAGGAGGAATCTAAAGACTGTCGCTCTTTTCAAGCTTAACAAAGGACTCAAAAGCATCATAAAAATATCATTAAAACAGTACATACAGTATGACACAAGTCAAGTCTTCTGAAATTGCAGTAGCTTTGTGTGGGTATTGTTAACTGGATCATTGAGTCAGTAAGTTGAACCAGTGAGAGATATATATATACTGTATATATTTTTTGTAAATTAACCCATTCATTAATTGAAAGATGATTTGTTCACAAATCCATCTCTTGAATGCGCCAAAGATTTTCAATTGATAACTTCAAACAATTTAAATCTGTTTCACACACAAAGCTGTTGTAATAGCTCCGGAAGTCTTGGAATATAATGTGTGAGTTGTGTGTACCATTTTTTATGGAATTTAATGGTGTTTTTGCATCCATTTTGAAGCTTGAATGCTTAATGTAATAGTCCACCCAAAACATTAAAATGCTGTCATCATTTGTTCACATTCTTCAAAATATCTTCTTGTATGTTTGCAACAACATGAGCCAGACAGAATTTTTACTCTTTTTTTCTTTTCTTTTTTTTTCTAGTCCCCATTTATTGCCGATTTGAAGAAAAACTGCATTGGAAAGTAGTAGTTTTGGTTGTGTTCTGCAGAAGAAAATAAGTCAAATGGGTGACTAAATGATGACAGAATTTTCAAAAATCTCATTTTTGGATGAACTGCTCCTTTAAATAGACCAACAATAGTACCTCTAGAGATCATGTGTCTCTCTCTCACTCCTGCACAAAAACATAAATGACCCATTTAGCATGCTCACAATTGTGGCTACATACTTTGCTTATTGGATTTACAATGGTGGATCAAGGGCTAGCTTTCTGTTACACATGTTATGAAGAACAGTGTAACACATCAGGGGCCTCCCTCAGGAGGGAAACACTTGGAGCTCGGCCAGCAAAGCATATAGAGAAAGGATCATACGCTATCCAGCACACAGCAGTGGGTCTCATACAGTAGACTGGTCAGATTGTGTGCACTGTTAACACTTCAGCTGTAAAACCTATTCAGCCAGTGCTGCTGGAGCAGAGGTGCTTTACCATCTTGCAGGATTGAGACTAATCTTACTGGTGTCAGGCAGGTCAATCTGCTGCAATCAATTCGTTTTTTGCTGATGTTTGATTTGGATTGTTAACATTGAAAGTTTTCTCTCCAAATGTCAGTGCAGTGCTTTCGTAATGTGAGCGCCGAGAGCATTTCGGCTTGACCTGCTGTTAGTCTGTAATAAGATTTGGTAGTGTCAGTGAGCTCATGAAAACAGTTGAGCCCTACAGAGAGTCTGAATGGCTGACTCGCTCGTGTAGGAAGTCAGTTTGCACGATGGCTTACGGCGGTATTTGAAGATTAGGACATAGGCTGAGTGAACAGTGTGTCCTGAACATGGATTTCATTGCCTTGACATCGGCTCTTAAGGGTACCGGGGTCCACAGACTTTCCTCGCTGTCTCAGTGCGCAGCCATTCAAGATGGATGAAACCTCTGCAATTCTCACAGGGGTAAATTACAACTTTAAATACCAACCTGATAGTGTTTTAATAGGCCTATGTGCACATTTATGGGAAAAAAAATTTTAATCACAGTGCAATGATATACAAATGGAAAATTACTTCATTCTTCACTCGTTAGTTTGTGCCCTAGTAAATTATTTTGCATTTATCAAATTATAATTTTTTATTTATTGTGAATTTAAATTGTTTAATGTAAATAAACAATAATGAACACAACAATTTTGTAAGACATATATATAATATTGTGTCTGAGCAAAACCTCAATCATCCCATAAATTAAAGTATAGATTCTAGTGCTGTCAAAAGATTAATCGCAATTAATCACATCCAAAATAAAAAGTTTTTGTTTACATAATATGTGTGTGCGCATTGTGTATATATATATTTAAGAAAAATATATAAAATACGTTTATATATTAAATATATTTATATATACCGGTAATCTAAATTATATGATTATAAATATATGCATGTAAATAAATGTAAATATTTTCTAAATATATACTGTATGTGTGTGTATTTATATATGCATAATAAATATACACAGTACACACACATATATTATGTAAACAAAGACTTTTATTTTGGATGCGATTAATCGTTTGGCAGCACTAAATTCCAATATATCTGTTAGCATTGTCCTTTGTAGAATATTTGAAGACAGCTAACAGTGCTTGCTCTATAGTGTGTAAGGATGATTTTCAGTGAAGAAGTGTGAAAGTATGACTTAGTCTTGGTTGGACTATATATCAATTTCATTTAAATACTAAAAAAAAATAAAAAATAACAATAAAAAATTCCAGCACAAGAGGAAACTTACAGAGGCAGTAGAGATAAATTTAATGAAGTTACACAATAAGGACCTTTCCATCCCATTGCCTGCCTTCAGCTATGAATATAGCCCAGCTGTTAATATGTTTGACATTTTCACAGATCACATTTGTACAGTTAAATCAGGTCTGTGAAATTCCCCTTCCCCCTACATCTGAACACTTGCCTGTCAAAGAAGAGCGTTGATGTAACACCCACCTGTCTCCCAGTATTATACTTGTAGCACATTTATTTCAAAAGCCTGATTTATGAAGCCTCTTCATGCTGCGCAACTTATCTGAATTCCATACCGGTTGACAGCTGAGTATATATTAATCACCTGCTGATGTGCAGGGTCTCTTTTATCCTACAAGCCCCAATAGCCGAACAGATTAATGAAAATGAGGCCAGCAACGTTATTGAGTTACATTAGCATGCATCTCATGCTCACCCACATCTCAACTTAACTTCAGTCTTCCTTCATAAAATCTTGTCTATGTGGACGTATCCCCCTCAGACATTTTTTTAAGTGTGTTTTAAGGTTTAACTACAACAAAAATAAGTAAATAAAAAATTTGGTAACTTTACAGCAAGTTAAATGGTTGCGTCTAGGCTGTCATCTCTAGGCTGGACTACTGCAATGCTCTTCTGGCTGGACTCCCATCAAGCACAATCAAACCTCTACAAATGATTCAGAATGCAGCGGCACGACTGGTCTTTAACGAACCCAAAAGAGCCCATGTTACCCCTCTCTTTATCTCCTTGCACTGGCTACCGGTTGCGGCCCGAATCAAGTTCAAGACATTGATGCTTGCATATAGAACAGCCACAGGCTCAGCACCCGCCTACTTCCACTCACTACTACGAATTTACATCCCCTTCAGAAGTCTGAGATCCGCTAGTGAGCGACGCCTCGTGGTACCATCACAGAGAGGCTCAAAATCACTTTCCAGAACGTTCTCGTTCACCACTCCTGGCTGGTGGAACGATCTTCCCACCCCTATCCGGAATGCTGAATCCCTGAAAATTTTCAAGCGACAGCTGAAAACTCATCTCTTTCGAAGCTACTTGACTTCATCAAAAAAAAATAAAAAAAAAGTATCTCTCTTTATTTATTCCTTCTCTTTCTAGCTTGTACTTATTTGAACAATGTCTAAGAACTTGGTATTACAACCACTTCTTGTGTCTGTTTGACACTGTTTGTGTCTTTATGTATCCCCCAATTGTAAGTCGCTTTGGATAAAAGCGTCTGCTAAATGACTAAATGTCTAACATGAAAATGACAGATTTTACTGAAAGTTGTTTCATTCCTGATGTTTTCTATATAAACTGTGACCAGGAACAGTCATACTACCATTAACTTTGTTTTTCTTAGTGCATTTCCCTAGAATCTGTCTTATTAACCATGAAAGGTGTGTTGTACGCTTTTCCATGGAGGATTTGGAGAAACAGAGCCAGACTTTTGTTCACAAGTGTTTTACCAGTTCTTGCCTTGCCTTACGATACTGTCATACTTTGTAATTTATCATTTACTTTACAGTCCACAAAACACAGAAGGGAATGAAAATAAGACTGGACATGCATGTTGTCCCTTGTTAGCGCAGAATGATTAATAGTGCCACATTGTGCTTTGTGATTTCTTGCATGAGTTCCCTGCGGTGGCATTCTTGCCCGGAACAAACGATAAAAAGAAGAGAGAAACATGGCGTGTATCCTAAGCCACTGGACTGATACCAACACATCAAAATCTAATTAGCAAGGCCTA
This sequence comes from Sinocyclocheilus grahami, assembly GCF_001515645.1. Classification (NCBI taxonomy): domain Eukaryota; kingdom Metazoa; phylum Chordata; class Actinopteri; order Cypriniformes; family Cyprinidae; genus Sinocyclocheilus; species Sinocyclocheilus grahami. The sequence continues at coordinate 713,782 of NW_015505453.1, read as the reverse complement.
GTTGTGCTGGGTACACAGAGGACTGTAGAGGCCGTTTCTTGAAGAGGAAGAGTTCTCTTCTGCCCGCGAATGTTACTGAAGACTGCAGTAACTCACTTTGACGGGGACTTGCAGCAACTCTCTCTGGTTTATTAGCTGACAGCAGGTGCTCTGATATCCTTAATGTAAGCTGATTGCTAGCAACACCGTGCATGATTCATTCAGTGGCACCCATAGGGAGGTTAAGATCTCCTAAACTGCATGTTCGACCGGACCTGGCCCAACGCTGCTAAAGGCAATGGAGGGTGTGTGTTTAGTACATTGTTTCTAATGATGGTCAAAAAAACTAAAATAATTATTTAGCAGTGCAATGTGGGATGGCACATTGTGAGTACTTCTGCGTTTGTTTAGCAGATGTATAGTGGATAAGATCGAAGTGATTCTGACCTTCACTCTTGCAGTAGCTCAACCCAGAATCCCCCAAACTTTCTGTTTACTCGAAAGCCTGACACTCAGTCTAGAGAAGGTAGCCTCACGGTTTGTGTGAGTGATTTATTTATAATGTGAAATTCCTAATTCCCTGTGGGCCCTTAGAATATCGTATAGATTTATTGTCAGTCGGACAGCAAGAGTGTAGGTGTTGCGTACACTAGTAAGGCTTGCTCTAATAATCTGCTCCAAGATTGATGTAGGCCCAGCGATAATCCATATTTAAATGGTGCACTGATAGAACAGCAATAATTCATTGGCCTCTCACTTACAGGAGAGAATAACAATAACCCTCTTACCGTTGTATGGTTATTCTCTCTTTTACACTAGAAAATGGTTGATCCTGGGAGCCTTGGAGGGAGGGAGAGGAAGTCAGTCAGAAAGAGGAAGTGAAAACAAGGAAGGAAAGAAAGACTGGAAGGGAAATTAAGAAATTGAAGAAATAAAGGAAAGATTAGAGGAAAATAAAGTTGGAAGAAAGGCAAAGAAGTTAAGAAATAAAGAAATAAACCACAGAGAAAATATGGGAATAATTATGTAGAATGAAGAGAACGTGAGAAAGAAAATGGAAGGAAAGAATGAAGAAAGAAAACCGAAGGAAGGCAGCACTAGAGGAAAAGAAACCAAGGATGTTGAAGAAAGGAAAATAAATCTTAAAAGAAGGAAAGATTGGAAGGAAATGAGTAAGAAAGGGAAAGGAATGAAAAATGTAGGAATGATAGGAGTAATTGAGGAAAGCAAGAAAAAGAAAAGATTAAGGCAGAAGGAAAAAAATGTAAAAAGAGAAATTAAAGAATGGTTGGGGAAAGCAAATTTGGAACAAAGTTTAAGAAAGGAAAGAACAGGAAAAAGAAAGATAAGAAGAAAGAAAGATGGAGGCAAGATGTGAGCAATAGATGGAAAGAAAGAAAGAAGATGGATGGATGTTAGGAATGATAGGAGTAATTGAGGAAAGCAAGAAAAAGAAAAGATTAAGGCAGAAGGAAAAAATGTAAAAAGAGAAATTAAAGAATGGTTGGGGAAAGCAAATTTGGAACAAAGTTTAAGAAAGGAAAGAACAGGAAAAAGAAAGATAAGAAGAAAGAAAGATGGAGGCAAGATGTGAGCAATAGATGGAAAGAAAGAAAGAAGATGGATGGATGGAAGGAAGGAAGGCAGGTAAGTGTAAAGAAGGAAGGAAGAGAGGAAGAGGATGGAAAAAATATAACGGAGGAGAAGGAGGAAGCGAAAGAAAGAAAGGATGGAAAAAGGAAACTGGTGGAAGGAGGAAGTGATAAAAAGAGAAACCAAAAAAAAGAAAGAAAGGAAGGCAGGTAAGAAGGAAGGAAGGAAGGAAGAGGATGTAAAAAAGAAAACGGAGGAGAAGGAGGAAGCGAAAGAAAGAAAGAAAGGATGGATAAAAAAGTAAACTGGAAGGAGGAAGCAATAAAAAGAAAGAGAAAAAAACAGAAGAGGGAGAGAAACTAAATAGGAAGGAAGGAAGGCAGGAAGAATGGAAAGGAGGAGGAAGTTATGAAGATAGGAAAGAAATGAATGATAGAAAGGAAAGAAAAAGTCAGGAAAAGAAAAGGCCATACGAAAGAAAGGACGAGGAAGGAAAGAAGAAACAAAAGAGGCAGAAAGTGCTCTGATCCAGCTTAATGAATCTCTCTGATAGCAGAAGCTTGTTTCGTCTGTCTTTTTTCCAAACTAATCCTCGTGATGTCAGGCTATTGATGAAATAGAGACAAACTCAAATTGAATTCTCAGAAATAGCTGGGGTTTGTCTATAAGCTGCCTTTCTTCTGCGCTTCCATAGTCACTGTTTCATTACTGTAAATTAGTTTGCCTGGCCGGTCGCCAGCACTGCCTCATCCTGGGGCTCAGAGCCTCTCATCCAGCCATCGAGAAGACATGAACGCATGTCTGAAGCATGCTTTTAATTGAGCCCTACTCACACTACAGTAGCTGTCAGGTGGCAGTGAGGAACAGTAATGAGGCAACTCTCTCCTAAATCAAAGCAACTTCCAAAACAAGCTAACTGTAATAGCAAAACTTCCAGCAGTACGTTAGCAGAGATCTCTGCCCCGGCACAGTTGTTCAACAGTGAGAAACGTCAATGCTCGACAGCCGTTCTGTAGAGAGCTGTTATTTCCTCTGAGTATTTTAGAAATGGTACTGAGTCTGACTATACAAACCATTTCTATAGTAGCTAGCAGAAAAAAATAGGTCGCAACAAGAGAGCCTGTCAAAACGCAGCGCATGTAAAACACTCACTGTAAGTGGTCTGTTGACTTCAGCATGCTTGTGCAACATATGGTGTCCTCATTTAGGTGAGATTGAGTTTCGGGGGATGACGTGGTGTAGTGGATGTATATAGCAATTCAAATTCACAGCATATGCAGAGGAAGAGTTTATCCCCTTTCACACATACAGTCTTTACTGTTAAATTACCGGTAAGTTATCATTAAGAGATCATGTGTGAACAGGACCTTTTCAAAAATCCTGGTAAATTTGCTCTGGCAATCATATCGTTCTTATGGAGATGACATGATCACTCTTAGCTGTTTACAAAGTCTTTCTATGTAAATATGTGCTGGATGGACATCTTTGACCATTGCGCCTCGCAGCTTTTTCAACGTGTCGCACTTCTCCATTCATCAGGGCTACCACTCTGCAATTGGATACTATTATGCACATCTCGTGTTTATAAGAGCAAAAAATTCAGATCGGCTAGTAATGTTAGTTTGGTTGAGAGTGAAAGCTGTACTCCTCTCATACCATTGGTTGGCGAACTCATAGACTCAAAAGTGATATCAACAAGTTTTTTTTAAATGTAGAATTATTTTTTTCCATAGTAAGACCCTGCACGCCGGAGAACTTTAAAATGATAAAACTTTAAAATTATAAATATAATTTTTTTTTTGAAGGGGACACTAAAAAATCTTGGCAAGGCAAGTAAAAATTTTGGAAAAAAATGAGCTCAAGAAGCTTCCTTATTCTCCTTTAAGTTCTATCACTTTGTCTCTTTCAAGCACACATTCCCCGTAACTCCGGTCGATCCGGCCCACTCCTGATTTTTTCCTTTTTTTTTGGTCCCCTCTCCTTCTCTAGCCTTCAGCTCTGGCATCGATAGCATGCTGGATGATATGGTCAGCCTGTTGGGGACTGATAATGCAGGCTTACACACACACACCTGCACAAGAAAATGCACAATGCAATCTCTCAGGATGAGCCCTGGTCCTAATCCGTCTCCATAGCAACGGGGTCTGCGTAGGACTCCCCCGGTTGGCCTTGAGTGTGCCGCTATAAGGATCCTGCCTAATGACCTAGAGCGAGCAAGGGATTGTGATTAGCTAGCAGCGTGATCATCAGATAAAAAAAATACGGCTAATTGCTTCTCAGAGAGCAAGTATTGAGCAACTGATATGGCTGCGATAAGCTTACAGAAGGAGAAAGGAGACTCTTGCTGGGGGCCGATGTGACTCTCAGACCTCAAGCTGAGTGGTTTAAGTCTGGGTTAAGAAACAGAGTCATTGTACTTCTTAGTGTGCTACTGATGGAAAGAGGGAGGCTGTTTTATTTACTGAGCTCGAGCTGTATGATTTTCCTCTGCCTCATTGACTACAATTAGGAACAACCTTCAGAGTAAATGCTTTTCAGTTTGGGCTGTTTGTAATGGGTTGTATGTGAAACTCACAGGCACTCTTCATATTTACTTTATATGAGGATTTATATAACCATATTCATGTACAGTGGTTTTTACATGGCGCTCTAAGGAACTCCAGAGAATGCCATAGTATTTCCATGTTATCATGTCAACCAGTATGGGTTTCTCAATGGCTAATTCCAGTATCTACTGTCTAAATGTCAAATAAGGTACACATACTAAATAATTATAATAATAAAGCAATTGTTTGTTAGATTAATATACACTACCATTTCAAAAGATTCTTTTATTTTATTTTTTTAAAGAAATGCATACCTCTAACTAAATTGTCTTCTTTTGAACATTTTATTCATCAAATAATCTTGAAAAAAAATCCCAATTTCCTCAAAAATATTAAGCAGCAGTTTCCAACATTGAAAGCAAATGCACCAATCAGCATATTAGAATGATATTGAAGTATAATTAGTCTCTAAGATATATTAGTATATCAAAATATATTAAAATAGAAAACAGTTATTCTAAATTGTAAGAATATTTCACAATATTATTGTTTTTATTTTCAGCCTTGAAATAAATTTTGAGTGAGTACGTTTTTTTTACCGAAATAAATGTTCATATTCAGCAAAGATGCAGTGACAATAAAGTGACATTCAAATAAATGGTGTTCTTTTGAACATTTTATTCATCAGAGAATCCTGAAAAAGAAAAATCACTATTTCCACAAAAATATTAAGCAGCACAACCTTGATAATAAAAAATAAATGTACTAAGCATGTTTATATCTATATCAGCATATTTAAGTAAAGTAGTATATATCTGTCTTTCACTAGTTTAACTAGTAACAGAAAAAAATAGTGGCCGACTGATAGCCTATTGGTTTTTTGACAGCCGATGCCGATATCTTGGAAAGCAGGGTGGCCGATATAAAGCCGATATAATTTTATTTATTTTTATTGATATTTAAGAAATTTGAAATCATTTGAAAATGGATTAAAAAATAAATATGTTAAATAAACATACTTATACTTTAGATGTCAAAGTATATCACAAATAAATAAATATTTAATAAAAATATAATTAAAAAGGAAGTAAACACTGTAACCAACAGGGCACTCAGTATTCTGGGAAGTTTGTGTGCATTGGGAATCATATTTTTTCAAATAAAGCCAAGGTAACACTCCTTTTACATACAGCACATAGTGGAAATTACATGAATATGGCAGTGGGCAAATGCATAAAGCGCAGCATAATTTGAAATCACGAGTTTAAAGTTTTTCGATCGCGCGTCTCCAGTTAAGCTGAACTCGTCCAGTCCACATTCAATTCGCACGGACTGACCATCACGCAGAGAACACGCGATCATGCGGGATACAAATGCACACTTCACACGATCTCACAACTGGATCCGACTAAGTTTGCAAGGTTTGTGAAATTAAATGCTCATTAGAGTCATTCAAAGATTTGTTTAAATTATATAAATGCATATTTGCTGAATGCTGACGGCAAACAAGAAAGTATTATAATGTTTGCCTTTCTATTACTAATAATATAAAAGCAATCGTTATAATACTTTTTGTATACATTTTAATTCCTTTGTTTAACCATTCTATTTTATTATTAGACAGACTTCTATCCGTATTAGACAGAACAACAGTGAACAAGAGGGAGAATGTGTTCCGTTCTCAGCGCCATCAAAATAAGTCCCGCCTCGAACACATCGGCCAAAAAGAAAAAAATTTTTCGGTCGACCTCTAGAAAAAAATGTTAACTGTAATTATTAATATCAATACATTTAATTATTTATTGATCACTAGTGTCTTTTTACATTTTAACCAAAACAAACAAAACAAAAATTTATGGTAACACTTTATTTTAAGGTGTCCTTGTTACACATGTTACATGTACTTACTATTATAATAACAATATATTATGCATAATTACATGCAAGTAACCCTAAGCCAAACCCTAATCACAACCCTTACCATATAGTAAGTGCATGTAGATAATTAGTATTACTCAATACTTAAATGTATAATTACACTGTAACAAGGACACCTTAAAATAAAGTATAACCAAATTCACTTATAGTTACAGTGTTTAAGGGGGATTTAGACACTGTGCCATGTCCAACAACACCTTTAACCATGGTAAAATCACTGTGACACAGCCTGCCATGCTTTAATATATGTATACAACTGTACACAAGACGTCCATCACTTGTGGTTGTTTTGGTAATGTACAACACAAAAATAGGATGATATAACACTCCCCAGATGAGCCATTGTCCCTGTTGAGGTTAACGACTTAGAACAGGTGCGAGTAGGCTAATGAGGGGAGGGTTCTACACCTGTTTCACAATCAAACCCACTTCATGGTGTGTTGAAACCGTTCCAAACAAGCCAAACACCTCACAGCTTAAACTTCAGGATGAATGCTCAGTTCCGATGATCCTTTTTCTAAAAATAATTAGAGTTTTTTTCTTCCAAAACCATCTGTTCATGATGTCCACATATCTACTGTTTTGGAGCTGGTTTCTTGGATGGGAGATGCTAAATCGTGAGCATGTCCCTCTTATAAATCTATCATTTTTAGCGAGGTGTGTGTTATTACCAGACATCTACTGCTGTGTTTGCCTGAGCTGTCTGCCACCACACGAGGAATAAATCTTGTTAAATTAGTGAAAATGAGCCCAGTAATGTTTAATGAGCACCCTAGCTGATGAAAAAAGCTATTTTATGTCTCTTAAAGATATTGCCTTATCTGCCCCCTCTCACTCTTTCTCTGTTTCTCTCTTACGTATATTGAAGAATCTTTCTCCTCTGGGCCTCTGAGAGAATTGAAGTTAGGATAAAAATTGATAGAAGCTAAAAATCACTTAGTATTAAGTTATTTTCCTTACTTTTTTAGCACTGGTGTCATAAAATAAGATTTTTGCTCGAGAGGTGCATCTCTTTGCATCCAATGCCGTTCATCACTGTTTACAGATGTGGTTGTGTGGTGAATGCGACACTTCAAAGCCTCACGTAATATGCATACTTTAATCATTTTGGTGATGCTTTTGTAGTGCACATCCACAGGCATTGTGCTGAAAAGGCAGTAGATTTGTGACAGTAGTTCACACCTTTGGATTATTGGGCCAAATCTCAGGTATTACAGGATTACATGGGATTATTGTCACACTGGATTATTAGTTCAGACACCACATAGTGTTTTGGTGTTACATGGAATCCCATTCAGTGTAAATATAGACCAAATTGGAAATATTTTTACTATTGACTTTTCTTTGGGTAATCTTAAATGTAGTTTGCAACATTGTAAAGTTGTTGTTTTTTCTGTTGAATTTCAGCTTGGTGAGGACACCTTCAATCGGGCCAAGCTTCTCAATGTTGGCTACACAGAGGCTCTTAAAGACGCAGAATACGACTGCTTCATTTTCAGTGATGTGGACCTGATCCCTATGGATGACCGGAACCTGTACCACTGTTATGACCAGCCCCGTCATTTTGCCATTGCCATGGACAAATTCGGCTTCAGGTAACATATTAAATATTGAGGGAACCACAAAGTGCATGAGTCTGTTGACACATTATATTTGAAATATCATTTTGTCTCACTTTTATAATTCTGGTCCCTTTTTATATATGAATAATCAGAAAAAAATGCATTAAAATGAAATCAGTGGCATGTTTTATATGAATTTAATATCATTGTAGAATTGTGGATTTGGCAGATTTTATTACAAATATGCTGGGCTGCATTTGTTGCTATTTACATACATATTAATAGATGCCATGTTTGTATTTGTCTTTATTTCTTTGCAGAGAACAGAGTCAGTTAATCAAACAGCCAGAGCTTGAGGGCTGTCTGTCAAAGCCTGTGCTTCTGATGATTAATTGCTTTTTTCCACTAGGGAAGATATATGTCTTATGACGCTTTGTCATCTGGAGCTCTAGAATACAGCTGAATTATTGTGTATGAAAAGTTCATTTGTTAGGTGCAGTGCCAGTCTAGACAGACCTGGAGCCTTGACAAGCATATGTATCCATTTTCTAAGGCAGACAATTATTTAGAGGAGACAGACCGGTTTTCTTCAAGTGTAATAGCTGGAGATATTAAAACACTGGTGAAGGTTCACCGTATTATGTTTTTTCTTCTTCTTTTTTTTCCAACTTGAAATGAATTTTGTCTGTCTTCTGTCGGCAAGCAGACAAGTTGTCCTTTGCTCCATGGTGTTTCATTTCCTGTCTTTGTGTGAGGGGCCAAAAGGACCAAGACAATCTTAACTCTCTGCCTTCCTCTGGGATTTTGTTAAAATCAGCCTCTATCTTAAGATATGAGCAGTGTTGGGAAATTAGTCCAAAAGATAATTGTTTACTAATCAGTTGGTATGTGTAAAACATTTAATGATAGTTATTGTAACATGAAAAAAAAAATCCTCAAAATTATTGACATTATTATTTTAAAAAACAGCAATAACCAACAAGATTAACATTGTTATTAAATAGTTGAACATGGTATATTAAATAGTTATTAACTAGTATATATTAATATGATGATTATTTATGTTTTTATTCTATTATATAATTATTTTATATTATTATTACTAGTAGTACTAATGTCTATATAATATATATATATATATATATATATGTATATATATATATTAGGGGTGCTCCGACTGATCGGCTACCGATCACTGTCGGCCGATAATCACATTGGGATGATCGATCGGCGGTCTCTTAAAGGCCGATCTCAAAAAACGATCTCAAGCTGATGACGCTGCCGTGAGAGGTTTGGCACGACATGCAGCGGCACCGTCTCGGTCTCTGTCCGGCACGGGTGAAACAATTATAATTATGAAGGTGAGGTACTCACCGAGGTCGAGGCAGTGTCACATCGTCACTAAAGTTGATAAATTGCATTTATTTTTAGTTCTTGTCCGTTTTTAACCATTCAGCGCTTGTGCGCTCTCCTGGAGACCGTGCGCTCATGCCCACTCGCAGCGCACACACATAACGCCAGATTCACATTACTCTGTTTGCAGTGCATACATGGTGTGTATTTTTTTCATGCTCATGTTAACGGATTAAAACTTTCACTGCACATGGTTGCGGTCCGGCAGTGTGTTCCAGGAGCGGTGCGTCTGCAGCAGTGCAGAGAACGTTTCCGCACTGCAAGTGCTGAATTAAAGTAACAGCACTTTGTTTGCAGTAAATATGAACATGGATTGATACGAAAATTGAGTAATTACACCATAAATGCATATAATTAAAGTCTACTGTGTTTCACAGTCAACACATATGGCTTTTTGGCTAGGTTTAAAGGGAAAGAGCACTTTTAGATAATCAAGGCAATAATAGCTGCCACTCGTGGAGGTAGGAAAACAAAGTTCTTTATGAACCGCAGGATTGCTTGTAATAAAGATTTAAATGCAAAAGAAAAGGCAGTAGAGTTGTCTATTTCTGTCAATGGTAAGTTTGTGATAACGTAAGAAAAGTAGTTTAAATGTTTTGCCACTTGCTTGCGGAACTTAATATATAAATCTAGAAGTAAATGCAAAAGTAAAACGCATCGAATAATCTGTTGCTTATATTTATTGTGCTTAAACATGTCTGTGAACGATTGTATTACTGTACTGTGTATAAAAAGAATTGCAATGCTGAAAAAGCATTTTCAGTGACAATGTTTGGATTTGAAATCAAAATAATGGATAAATGTTATGTTTGTGGTAAACAGCCACAGATCAGTAGCGGACTCCTGTGTGAAAGCTGCTTCTCCTCTCACAAGAGTCACCTAAGAGGGGAATTCACCCCATTTTCAAAAATTTAATTCAGGCCCTGAATAAATGTCTAAAAATCCTGATTGGAGTATCACTATAAATAGTTATAAATGATAAAAAGAAGGCTTTAAAAAGATCGGTATCGGTAGATACTGCTTTCTATGATCAGTGATCGGATCGGCCTCAAAAATCCTGATTGGAGCACCCCTAATATATATATATATATATATATACTGTATATATATATATA
>NW_015505453.1:693016-703599 GCF_001515645.1 Sinocyclocheilus grahami | reverse complement strand
ATATATATATATTATATATATATATATATATATATATATATATATATATATATATATATATATGTATATATGGTTACTACAGCACCTGCTTAGTGCTGTGGCAAAATTTAAATTTGGTTTTTATTTCTCTCTGGAAGGCCAGACAATATGTTGTTTAACAAATGCCACTGACCTTCTCCAGAGTGTAACCTGCCTTTAACTGTCAGGGGGCTAATAATTCCGTTTCCTCTGTGAGTCATCTATTGGCGTGTCTTCAGTCTGAGGAGGCCTTAACGTTGCTGTATTTAATAAGTGGAGCACCTTTAGAGAATTACACACTCTCAGACCGTGAGCGTGTGAAGAAACTTCAGCCATACTGTTTTTGTGAAGACTGCTGCTGTAGCAGATGGCCTCATTAATTTTAACTTGTTGCATTTTAACGTGTGGTTGTGGCATGCACGAGCGCTTGTTTGTGGATGTGTGTTTGTGTGTGTGTGTGTGCGTTCATGTAGGTTTTTGCTTCTCTTTCTCCCTTATGTCGCACATTTGTTTGCGTGGGTGGATGTGGTTGCTGTCATTGGCAACATACACCGCGGTAGCCCAAGGCAAACCCCGGGCAACTACCCATGATGCACCTGCCAGCCCACAGCCCAGCGCGCCTCTTAAAAGAGGAGACATGGAAACCATGTTTTCAACCGCTTTAAGTGGACTCGATGCTTTTCCAGACTGTATTCATCCAGTAGAGCATTTGTTTAAAGGCTTCGAACACTTGCTTGAGATGTAATCGCTCTGTGGTTTAAAGGTCAAATATAAGACTTAGTTCTGACAACCAACAAGGCCTTTTAATTCATCCTTTGACCTGCAATGGAGTATGTATATTTATATCAGCCTTTAATCCTGTAGACGATGATTCCTCAGATAATTCTCATCTGAAAGTGGCCTCCTGAACCGTCTATGATGAGAAACGGATTCTACGGTTTATGGTGCACTTAAGCTTTTACAGGGCGTTCTTTGAGTTGTGTAGCTCAACCGAGAGGCCTGAGGGGTGGCAACCAGGAGAAAAGTGATGAAAGAGAGTTGGGAGAAGGATCAGATAGCATTTGAAAATTTTGGATCCCCTGTGGGAGCACTCTGTGGCTCTCTAGAATCACTCATACGAGATGCAGTTTTGTTAAATTCGAATGCTTGAGTTGACTGACTAAAGGGCTCAGTTCAGAGAGGGCTTACAAAAACGATATTTCACTGTAGACTTGAATCAAAAAGAAAATCTAATGGGAATCCAAAGCCCCCTACATTCCAAATGGACGTAGGCAGGAATAGACAATTTGAGGTAATATTACTGCATAAAATGTTATTGATGATTAAAGGGTCTTTTGCACCCAGATTTGAGGCTTTATATTTAAAATGTGTGTCATCTGAATAAGAATGATATGGGTCTGTTCCCTCTTGCAGGCTACCCTATGCGGGGTACTTTGGAGGGGTGTCCGGCCTTAGCAAAAAACAGTTCCTCAAAATCAATGGCTTCCCTAATGAGTACTGGGGTTGGGGAGGTGAAGATGATGACATTTACAACAGGTAAGACTATAGATATGCTGTTTTTCTCTTTTATAAATGTCCGAGGTCTGGTCCTTTGAAATTGGGATAAAATGGAAGTAGGGTCAGATCTTTTCTTTTGTATTGTGAGTGTAAAAAATTATCGAAAAAGAAAATATGCAGGGCTGAGATGTGGGAGTTGCACTCAAAACCAAAGGCGGATGAATGTGAGCTTGAAGTCTAATGAAGATTATGAGGTCAAAGAATAAGTAAAAAATAAAACACATGCATTGATTAATCATTTGCAATAAGATCAATAACATGCATTTAGAAAATTGATAGTTGAATTTTTATTTATCTGGAGAGTTTGAGGGAATTTTTTTTACAAATTAATTAAATTTATTGTTATTTGAGATAGTTATTTAAAGTGGTCCCTCACACAAGGATTGGCATGTTTGAATCTCTTTGGCATGAAAAAGCTTGAAAACCTCTACTAAATAATTTTATAATTAATAGTTCGACTTAATAATTTTTTTACGTGATGTCAAGATATTTTTTCTGTGTTTTAATAAAATCTCATTTGTTACTTTGTATATTGTTATGGACTCATTTGATAAAGTATGTTAAAATGTATTCAGCACTTTTCCCACCAAAACATTGTCACTTCAGTTGTTTGGGTGGTTACTAAAATACAGCACCACAGGTTCTGAGAAATGGGCAGCAAAGGTGGAACTATTAAAAGGGAAAAGGTCTTCAAAGGTTTTATTTAAATTATGTATTAGTCTAAACTCTTTGCTTAAGTTAAAAGGAAATAATTAAAAGTAGGTTATAATGTAAATGTTACTTTGACTAGTGGTTCTTTCATGTGGTTCTAGAACAAACCATTTTAAAGATGACTGATATGTTGACAAATGGATGTTAAACATGAATTGCACATATTTTGAGTTATTTATGATTGCCGTAATTGCTGTTATGCCAGAAATGTGTCACTGCGATCCTCGATAACAGATTACACATTTTTAATCTATTTGTCAAATGACATTTGTGACACATTAACAGCTTTGGTGAAAAATTGGAATGTTCAAATACATTTGTGACCCTGAACCATGAAACCAGTCATAAGGGTAAATTTTTCAAAATTGAGATTTATACATCTTCTGGAGGCTGAATAAATACGCTTTCCATTGATGTATGGTTTGTTAGGATAGGACAATATTTGGCCGAGATACAACTATTTGAAAATCTGGATTCTGAGGGTGCAAAACAATCTAAATATTGAGAAAATAGCCTTGAAAGTTGTCCAAATGAAGTTCTTAGCAATGCATATTACTAATCAAAAATTAAGTTTTAATATAGTTACAGTAGGAAATTTACAAATTATCTTCACGGAACATGATCTTTACTTAATATCCTAATGATTTTTGGCATAAAAGAAAAATCGATAATTTTGACCCATACAATGTATTTTTGGCTATTGCTACAAATATACCTCAGCGACTTAAGACTGGTTTTGTAGTCCAGGGTCACATTTAAGAGAATAAATGGTTCTTTATTTCTCTTGATTTAAATGAATCACATCTGTAGATGCACTGCTTGTAAACCTTTGCAAGTTTAATCGACTTTCTGGGATGTCATTTTGTTTTCGAGGTCTGGTAGACAGGCTTTTAAAAAAGTAATGAGTAAGCATGCATCATCAGAAACAGACGCTTTGTCGCTGAACAGTGTCCTTGCGCAGTTTCTAGGTCTTTTTCTTTCTCTGGGATATGCAGCTCTGCAGGAAGCAGCTGTATATGTGCTCGCCGCTCACAAATCTACACCATGTCCAGACAGAAACGTGTGAATAGATGACGCTCTGCTGTCTGATGCCTGTCTCTTCAGATAATGAATAGCTGCGTGTTCACTAGCTATCATTTTTCCCCGCTCAGGTGATGAGAGAGCAAAACCTGCAGTATATCAGGGCACACACACTCTTGCAACAGCGATAACACTCGTGGAGATATGTCCCATATGTCACTCTTTTCAGTTGTTTGGGGTTCCATTGACAGTAGAAGGTGGAAACTGAATGGTGTGATAAAACACCCCTCTCACATTATCTTTTCCTGCCTTTGTCCACTGCTTTTTTGGCATGATGGATTGATTATATAAGTAAAAATAGACTTTATAGCCTGATATCCACAAATAAAGCAACAGCCTCCCTTGAGATCTCCTTCTGAACTGAGCTGTTTTTATTGTGAGAATATAAAAAGCTTGATGTTGTTTTGAAGGAGTTGTAATTATGTATTTTGCATGCATATTTATTGCACATTTATATTCATATAAACTGTTGATCTTTTTCGGATTTTCTTACTGCTCATTTTATGTTTTAGTTGTGTTGAAATGAGCATATTTGCCAAGACAACACATTTTACAATTTTAAATTCATGTACAGTTAAATTTCCATTTATATTTGATATTGATACAACATTTGCACATGTACACTATCATTCAAAAATTTGGCTTTGGTTAGATTTTAAAATGCTTTTGAAAGAAGTCTCTATATGCACACCAAGGCTGCATTTATTTAGACAAAAACACAGTAAAAATAGTAAAGTTGTAAAATATCATATAAACTGTACACACACATATATAAATATCATATAAACTATATACATAAACTGTGTTTTTATGTATTTAAAATGTAATTTATTCTTGTGGTGGCAAAGCTGAATTTTCAGCTGCCATTACTGCAGTCTTCATTGTCACATGATCCTTCAGAATTTTTGGAGATTGTGATTCATTTTCTTTTTCAGAATTCTTTGAATAGAAAGTTCAAAAGAACAGTTATTTTAAAATAGAAATCTTTGCATTATAAATATCTTTAAAGTTACTTTGGATCAGTTTAATGCTTCTTTGCTGACAAATCTATTAATTTCTTTAAAAATAATCTTACTGATCAGATGAATCTTACTGACTTACTTACTTTTGAACAGAAGTTTGAACATAAAACATTTAACTTGTACACACTTACAAAGTCTATGATGTTATTGCATTATACTTTAGAACAGGCCATGCATTCAATTATCTTTCTCGTCTTCTCAAGTTCTAAATATAACAAAATGTGTTTTCTTGTGATCTCAGAGTCACTATAGTTTATCTACAAAAACAAAGTTGTAGCTGCCTTCTCAAAAGCGAATCTCTCACAAATCTGTTCATCTATAATGCAGACATTGCCAAGGAAGCAACAAGAGACAAAAACAAGAGAAAATGTACTCGGTTACTAACGTAACCTCGGTTCCCTGAGATATGGAATGAGTACTGCATCTGTTTAAGACGCTTTGGGGGAAAACTCCTTTTTCTCCGATGACTGAAGCCTTTCAGTAACGCAGTGTAACTATGGCCATTGGTTCGTGCAGCGAATAAAAAACGAACCAATGACTCGGCAGCGGCGCTGCACGAAGCTATGGCGGTAAAGCCTGCCAAAGCCCGCCAGAATGGGCGGGGCCATCTGGCTATATAAGCAGCACATCGCCATAGGATCCTCAGGTTACTTCAACTGAAGCGACGACTGAGTCGTGCAGCTACATAGCACGTCGCTTCCTCCAAATGAGACCAGATCGTCTGGGAGGGAGAAGTGGACTGGAGAAACCTCTCTAAGCAGAGAGAGTGAGGCACGCGGGGGCTCAGCCGGCATGGGCTCACTCGTCACCGAGCGCAGAGTCTCTTTGTCCTGCTGCTTTTTCCTCACAGGCTCCTGGGAGGAAGAAAGCAGGAGGGTGCGAGGGGCGGAGTTGCTCTCTCTGAAAAGAAAGCTTTCCATGAGCGCAGAGAGGCGAGACTCATATCCTCGCAATGAGTGCTGCTGTGACCGTCAGCGGCGTGTAGGGGGGCCCTAAATGAGCGACAGTAACGGTGCGGCATTTGAAACAACGCCGAAAATTTGCTCTGAAATTTGCTCTTTTATATCGCCGGATAGCTGCAGGGAACCGGAGACCATCACTGCTGCAGGCGCGAGGGTGGCGTGAAGCGGCGAGAATGGCCGAGCAGAAAGGGGTCTCTCGATCCGCTGCGAGGCTTGATCTTGGCGAAGGCTTTGTAGTCTCGTAGAGCGAAGATCTAGTAGTCGTCGCTGAAGGAAAATAATCTGAGGATCCTATGGCGATGTGCCGCTTAAATAGCTAGATGACCCCACCCATTCTGGTGGGCTTTGGCGGGCTTTACTGCCATAGGCTCGTGCAGCTCCGCTGCCAAGCCATTGGTTCGTTTTTTATTCACTGCATGAACCAATGGCCGTGCAGTTACACTGCGTTATTGAAAGGTTTCAGTCATCTGAGAAAAAGGTGTTTTCCCCCAAAGCGTCTTAAACTGATGCAGTACGAGTGAAGTATCGATAGGGAACTACTTTTAAGTCAGGCTCTTAAGAAAAGAGCTTTTGTTAAGTTGAGATTATTGTAAAATGTTGCTTAATTGTTATGTCCTAATCATGAGAAAATTGTAATGACAAACAAAGTTAATGGCAAACCAAGTCCGAAAATAATAATGCGTTGCATCTTTCCCTTTTATGCAATGAAGTGGCATTTAATTGAAACAAATACAGCACTTTTAAAGCAAAACATTTCATAAAAATAATGTTAATACCATGTAAAAGATAAAAAAGTATACTTTACTCTATAGATTGTTTAAAAAGAAGTCAATCAGGACACTTTCTAGTTGTCAAACTGAATGTGATGAACTATGCAGGAACGCATTGCGTGTGTGAACTGAAAAGTGACTACATTATATACAAAATTACTTGGGACCAGTACTGCAAAAATGCTTCTTACCAATTTTTTCTACCAAATAATTTTTAAGGCCACTGTAGTTGACTAGATCTACAGCTTTGAAATATTACTGAAAGATTAATAATTTCCTTCATAACAGACAGGGTGGCGATATAGTGGCCTAAAGTCAAGATGTAAGAGTGAATGGCATGTGGACCCAGCTGTGCGTTCTGCTTCAAATTCCCCATCTGACTAGTGGACAGACACGCACAGACTCTGACGCTCGCCCATTTAGGTCCTCTGGGTGTAAGTTTACGTCAACATACTGTCACTTCTCTGGAACCAGTTTGCTGGGGCTCCAGGGACTCCCAGTGCCTGTCAGAACAACTTCCTCTCTTCCCATATCTTTGAAGGTCACTGGTCTGACAGCGTGAGCCCAAGTGCCAATGGACATTCTTCTCTGCTAGCTCGAAATTCTGCAGCCTGGCTTCTTAAAATGTGTCAGTCTGTGCGGATGTGCCCCTCTGCCAGCACTGCTTTAGAAGAGACATGTTGTTTGTATCTCTGTGGACTGGGTTTTTAGTTTATGTTTGTGAAGGCAGCTGGCATAAGTGAGCAGAATCTTTGTTTCTTGCTGTAGTTGATCCTGCAGTAGTACATTTGTTCCTGTAGTGTCCCTTCTAGCCATAAGGAAGAACTAGTGGCAGTCCTATTCAAAGATACTACAGTACACTGATACGGAGTAGCTATGGTCAGCCTCTATTGACGAGAAGCTCCTGCAGCTGTTTCTGTCCTTGGTTTCTGACTAAATGTATGACAAAGTCAGAAAAGTAATTTTCCAGCTACACTGAAATTGTGAGTTTTTGTAACGGTGATAGTTTTGTCTCTTGATAAAAAATATTTTTTAAAATTTAGCCAGTGTTTCACCACGTGTCATATTCATTAATTTGAGCCAGTTTCGTTCTGATTAAAATGTTCTTTTAATTTTTTATAGTTATTGAAAATATATATTGATTTAAATATATATATATATATATATATATCAACATTTCATAGTACCATTCTAAAGTTTGGGGTCAGTGAGATTTTTTGAAAGAATAAAAAAAACATTGGAAAAAAATATTGATCAAAACTATAACTTTTTTCTATTTTAATAGATTTTTAAATATAATTTATTACTTCCAATGGTAGAGATGAGTTTTCAGCAGCCATTACTGTAATTACTGTCAGCAGCGTCGCATGATTCTTCAGAAATCATTCTGATATTTTGATTTGGTGCTCAAGAAACATTTCTTATTATTACCAAAGTTTATTTAAATAGATTTTTTTTGTAGCAATGTCTTCTTTATAGTCACCTTTTATCAATTTAATGTTTGAATAAAAGTAATTTATATAATAAAAAATCTTATTGAAACCAAACTTTTGAATAGTAGTGTATTTATATTTAGTTCACTATTTTAATACTGTTTAGAATTTTTTATGAATGCTTTATTTATTAATTTTAGTGTGTTTTTGCAAAAAGAGCATATTTGCAAAGTATTTAGGAGTAATTTAACTGAGGTTCATTTGAGCTTTCACATGAAGTTTTTTTGACGTACAGTTTTATAGTTTACTGTTGTAACTTCACATCAAAGACAAAGTACAGATTTAACTCATCCTTTGCTACATTTTTCAGCATTTCTCTCTTAATGATCATTATTTAGACAGCAATACAGTATCAAACTCCAGATGTGGACAGTTATTTTTTAAAGATTTATTTATGGGCTTTTTTATGCCTTTATTTGGAAAGGACAGTGTAGAGTAGACAGGAAAGCATTGGGTGAAGAGAGAGGGGAGCGGGATCAACAAAGGACCACGAGCCGGGATTCGAACTCGGGTCACCGTGAGCGCAGTTGCGCTGTAACACTAACCGTGAGGCTATTGGCGCCATGAAGTAGTTTATTTTATGGCAGCTTCATAATAACAATCCTGTTTTAAATAATAAATCGCCATAAGAGGCATTATCTATAAAAACTTCCTAATGGAAAGCACAGCCACTATCATGCTCTGCAAGCTGGCCAGAAGGTCATTGCTGCATGCATTGGTAGTGTGAAGTCATTGTGGATAGAAATAGCCCAGAGGGATGTGTGTGAGGGAGGATAGTGGACTCAGATGACTGTGTCCTGGCCTCATGCACCGCAAATGTTCCATCCGACTGGCTTGAAACAAAAAGCAAAGTTAAAAAAGCTTTTGGAGAGTTTTGCTCTCCCCTCTGGCCATGTGGACAGAGAAATAGCCCGTCATTCTTTCTTTGATTTTCAACATCTGTGTAGTTGGAGAAGATGGAAGCCCTGGAGGGACATTTCCCTTTACAATTCAGTAAGAAGGAGACAGTGGAAGGCAGTAGACAGGTGTGTTCTACTGTGGATTTTAAGTTGAAATTGAATAGTTATGAACTACTCTTAAGAAGACTGGACTAAAACGAAGAGCCTGTCTTTGACAGTGTTCACCAGTTTGAGTCTCTGCAACTCCATAGGCATGTGGAGATGCATGGCTTCAGCACCAAGAGTGCACATTAAAATGTTTTGGTGGTGTTTCATACTGTAGCATCATTTTTGCAGCAGACAAAATGTTGGTCAAATGCTGAACAGTGGCTGTCTTGTTGGTTTTCTTGGCTCATTATGTCAAAATGCAAAGTAAAATGCAAAGTAACTTAAAGTAACTTTATATTTCCAAGATAATATTGACGACTGCCTGATTTTAAGAATATTACTGACAATGAAGCATGATTATGTGATTATGGAGAGTAGAATAGAATAGAATGGATAAATAAATAAATTTTTTAAATTTACAAATAAATAAATATATATTTAAATCTGTTTATATTTAAGTATTACATATATTTAATTTTATTCATAACACTATTTTACATTGTCCTTGTTACACGTTACATGCACATACTGTTGTAATAACAGTAAATTAGGCATAATTACAAGTAACTAACCCTTTTAGTTAATTAACCCTGTTGTTAATTAAATTTACTCAGTGCTTAAGTATATAATTACATTATAATAAGGGCACTGTAAAATAAAATGTAACCAGATTATTTAATTAATGTTTAAAATGTTAGTTACATGTAACAAAATTATGCATATCTTAAATGTTAGTCCTGTCCAATGGTGTTTTTATTTGATTGGCAAAAGAATAAAGGAAAGCAATTTTTGTAAAAAAAAAAATAATAATATATATATATATATATATATTGACCCATATATATATAGTAGGGTGCCTTTTGGCGTCCTGTACATAAATAACTAATTTGCCATGATAACGTAACATAAAAATGACTATGAAAGGGTGAGTTATATTAGGCTACGTTTTTATATTCATAACAAAAAAAGCATTACTTGGCTCTTTAGATATTTTTTTTTGTTTTGTGTAAGAGGATGCGTGTTATTTTGCTATGTCCCATGCAATGCTCATTAAATTTGAATGATAGTAGAATATTGTCAAATCATAAAATTTAAAAAATGTTGTTCTCCTATTAATATTTTGTTAAATAAGAGATTACTCTTAATCTCTTAATCTTTTGAGTGTATAGATCATGTGGTTATAAAAACAATATTTTTATTTAATAAAAAAGAAAAGTTTGTCCATGTCCCTTGAATGATTGTCCACTCTGTCGTATTGGAGAATCCACCCCTTTAAGAAAACGACATCCACTTTAGGGACATCAGGACAACAGATTTTTTTGTCTCTTCAGTGGTGGGAATTTCAACGGCTGAGTTGAGTAAGTTGGTGACTTTTCAATTGACAAATTTTCTTCATCTGAGTTTGCTTACTTGCTTTGCCAAAGCTTAACATGTCCACCCTGTTGGCATAAAATATGCCACAAGTGATTAGAATACAGTATTTTCAAAATATGTAAGTTTAAATACACCAAATTCTCTTCAACAACCAGACTAAATATTTAGCAAGTCACAGTTTGTTATAAGCTAATATGCTAATTAAAGCTCAAAATGTCCACCCTGTCGTTGTTCCAAAATGTCTACCCTGTTGGCCACTTAGACTCGATAGAGTGGACATACACATGACAGGGTGGACATAGCATTCATTTGTAGTATTGCTAAAAACTAAAATGAACACATATCAATGTGATTGAGGATCTAATTTAATTATTTATTATTATAATATAATTTTTTTTTCGAAGTTGAATAAATGTTTCATTGTCATATTTTGTCATGCTTTGTGTGTTCTGCATTATGTGTCCACCCTGTCATGTGCTGGTCCACCCTGTCATCTTGATATTTTACAATAATATTTTAAATAATAATTCAATCATATCTATATAATCCA
>NW_015505453.1:678277-690713 GCF_001515645.1 Sinocyclocheilus grahami | reverse complement strand
AAAAAATCTGTTGTCCTGATGTCCCTAAAGTGGATGTCGTTTTCTTAAAGGGGTGGATTCTCCAATACGACAGAGTGGACAATCATTCAAGGGACATGGACAAACTTTTCTTTTTTATTAAATAAAAATATTGTTTTTATAACCACATGATCTATACACTCAAAAGATTAAGAGATTAAGAGTAATCTCTTATTTAACAAAATATTAATAGGAGAACAACATTTTTTAAATTTTATGATTTGACAATATTCTACTATCATTCAAATTTAATGAGCATTGCATGGGACATAGCAAAATAACACGCATCCTCTTACACAAAACAAAAAAAAATATCTAAAGAGCCAAGTAATGCTTTTTTTGTTATGAATATAAAAACGTAGCCTAATATAACTCACCCTTTCATAGTCATTTTTATGTTACGTTATCATGGCAAATTAGTTATTTATGTACAGGACGCCAAAAGGCACCCTACTATATATATATGGGTCAATATATATATATATAGTAGGGTGCCTTTTGGCGTCCTGTACATAAATAACTAATTTGCCATGATAACGTAACATAAAAATGACTATGAAAGGGTGAGTTATATTAGGCTACGTTTTTATATTCATAACAAAAAAAGCATTACTTGGCTCTTTAGATATTTTTTTTTGTTTTGTGTAAGAGGATGCGTGTTATTTTGCTATGTCCCATGCAATGCTCATTAAATTTGAATGATAGTAGAATATTGTCAAATCATAAAATTTAAAAAATGTTGTTCTCCTATTAATATTTTGTTAAATAAGAGATTACTCTTAATCTCTTAATCTTTTGAGTGTATAGATCATGTGGTTATAAAAACAATATTTTTATTTAATAAAAAAGAAAAGTTTGTCCATGTCCCTTGAATGATTGTCCACTCTGTCGTATTGGAGAATCCACCCCTTTAAGAAAACGACATCCACTTTAGGGACATCAGGACAACAGATTTTTTGTCTCTTCAGTGGTGGGAATTTCAACGGCTGAGTTGAGTAAGTTGGTGACTTTTCAATTGACAAATTTTCTTCATCTGAGTTTGCTTACTTGCTTTGCCAAAGCTTAACAGTCCATCCTGTTGGCATAAAATATGCCAGAAGTGATTAGAATACAGTATTTTCAAAATATGTAAGTTTAAATACACCAAATTCTCTTCAACAACCAGACTAAATATTTAGCAAGTCACAGTTTGTTATAAGCTAATATGCTAATTAAAGCTCAAAATGTCCACCCTGTCGTTGTTCCAAAATGTCTACCCTGTTGGCCACTTAGACTCGATAGAGTGGACATACACATGACAGGGTGGACATAGCATTCATTTGTAGTATTGCTAAAAACTAAAATGAACACATATCAATGTGATTGAGGATCTAATTTAATTATTTATTATTATAATATAATTTTTTTTTCGAAGTTGAATAAATGTTTCATTGTCATATTTTGTCATGCTTTGTGTGTTCTGCATTATGTGTCCACCCTGTCATGTGCTGGTCCACCCTGTCATCTTGATATTTTACAATAATATTTTAAATATCATTAAATTTGAATGATAGTAGAATATTGTCAAATCATAAAATTTAAAAAATGTTGTTCTCCTATTAATATTTTGTTAAATAAGAGATTACTCTTAATCTCTTAATCTTTTGAGTGTATAGATCATGTGGTTATAAAAACAATATTTTTATTTAATAAAAAAGAAAAGTTTGTCCATGTCCCTTGAATGATTGTCCACTCTGTCGTATTGGAGAATCCACCCCTTTAAGAAAACGACATCCACTTTAGGGACATCAGGACAACAGATTTTTTGTCTCTTCAGTGGTGGGAATTTCAACGGCTGAGTTGAGTAAGTTGGTGACTTTTCAATTGACAAATTTTCTTCATCTGAGTTTGCTTACTTGCTTTGCCAAAGCTTAACATGTCCACCCTGTTGGCATAAAATATGCCACAAGTGATTAGAATACAGTATTTTCAAAATATGTAAGTTTAAATACACCAAATTCTCTTCAACAACCAGACTAAATATTTAGCAAGTCACAGTTTGTTATAAGCTAATATGCTAATTAAAGCTCAAAATGTCCACCCTGTCGTTGTTCCAAAATGTCTACCCTGTTGGCCACTTAGACTCGATAGAGTGGACATACACATGACAGGGTGGACATAGCATTCATTTGTAGTATTGCTAAAAACTAAAATGAACACATATCAATGTGATTGAGGATCTAATTTAATTATTTATTATTATAATATAATTTTTTTTTCGAAGTTGAATAAATGTTTCATTGTCATATTTTGTCATGCTTTGTGTGTTCTGCATTATGTGTCCACCCTGTCATGTGCTGGTCCACCCTGTCATCTTGATATTTTACAATAATATTTTAAATAATAATTCAATCATATCTATATAATCCAGTGTGTTCAATAGCTAGGTGTGGGGGCAATAACATGCTAACAAAAAACTGCATCCAAATATCACAGTTTTCTCCAAATAAGAAAAAATGCATGTGCGAATTATATGAGTTTCTTTAAAAACACATGGTTTACATAAAATTTTTGATGTATTTATAATTTGAAAGCAAACAAATAACCCTGTTTAGGAAAGGGCCATCATACCTTTCAGAAAATATAATTTGCATCTTAATTTTGCAATGAAAAAGTATTTAACAGTAATATGTATGTCCATGACAGGGTGGACCTATCTTATGGTTTATGCTTCGAATAATGGCCCATAATTATCTAAAAAAAAAAAAATGTGTGGGAGCTCAGCTAATATGTTTCTATAGTACTTGAATGTCTACTATTTATGACATGACATAAAGCAAATGGGGAATTAAAACCAAAATTTTTGAGTATTGTGAGGGTTGAAAGGCACTCTGTGGTGATATTGACCCATATATACATTTTAAAAGTTGCATTTAAAAATAATTTATCAATCTAATATTTGTTACTTTCTTTTAACATGGATTAAATAGTTTTAAATGTAATTTGTTATTTTTATTTTTAAAGGGAACTCCTAGTCCTCCAAAAAATGACAGTCAAACTTATTGGGGAAGTCCCCGGCAGGGATTGTAGGTGGGGGGAGTGAATGTACAGCGCTCTCTCCCACCTTCAATACCACGACTGAGGTGCCCTTGAGTAAGGCACCGAACCCCCAACTGCTCCGGGTGTGTGTTCACGGTGTGTGTGTGTTCACTGCTGTGTGTGTGCACTTTGGATGGGATAAATGCAGAGCACTAATCTGGAGTATGGGTCACCATATTTGGCCACGTCACGTCACTTTTTTTCACTTTTATTAAAGAAGGCTTATTAAATATTGTTTTATGTATTGTTTGTAAAGGTTAGGGATTATATGATATGCACTCTGCAGTAAGCAGTACAGTAGTTTTTTTTTGCTCCAAACATTTCATGGGAGAAAAAAAAAACAGAGCGTATGGGGAGGGCTGTAATGGAAGAGCGCTAGACAAGGTCAGTCTGTCTGCCATATTGTATGACCACTCCTCTGTCCCTCCCTTTCTCTCTCACTTTTCCCTCGCTTCCCTCACCTTCTGTCTCTTTCTGTCTCTCTCTCCCTCTATATCTGAAAAGACAACTCTGTCTTTTTTCTGCTCCTCTCCCATTTCTGCTCTACCAGCAAGCCATGAAGTAATAGTAACAATTCCAATTATCCCCCACTCCGAGAGTCTAATGCAATTAAATGAACTGCAGGGAGGAAGAACAGAAGGACATATAGAAAGATTCTCACTTAATATTAGAGACTACAAGCCAAAACAGGTCTTCAGTCAACGTTATTAATTATTACGTCAGCATTCAGACAAACATTCTCTTAATCACAAAACCTGTCTTGTTGACTAATAGAAACACTGCGAGTTATTTCATCATGTACCACTATTATGGTACAATAGTGATGCTGTTTGCTTTTGTTTTGTATGAGTAATGAGTGTTCCCCCACCTGTTTTCCACTTTTGCTCTCTTCCTGCAGGTGTTTTACTGCATTTTTGCCTCCAAGGCTGAGGTTAATTTAGTAGCATCTTTTGTTTGTTCCTAACCAAATAACAAACTCATTTTTCTATGTGGTGGCAAGGAAGTCACAAAACCTTCAGATATTCGGTATAGATTTTCAAGATCTTCAATGGCACAGCATTTTGCTTTTTTCCCCCAATCAGATGACTCTCAAAACGTGGCAGCCCCAGAGTAATCACAGCTGTCTAAACCGAGCTTGAAAGGCCAGAGAGTTCAAGGAACACTGCTGCGAACGAATCGCCCAGTAGAATGTGAAAATGCTCGCCAAATAAATGCGGTAATATGTGTGTATAATGTGCATAATAATGAACACAAATCCGGCTCCAAGGCATTTAACCCTCATCTTACTTGAGGCTCATGGCTGTTTAGCCAAATTACTGCAGGTGTCTATGAACATGAGCCAACCAAACAGTAATTACAACACGGACACAGTTATCAGAGCTTTTTTGTTGTTGTTGTTGTTGTCTTTTTATACCTTACTCAGATACCTACCTGGAACTGGACTGATTCCAGCCAAAACTCGAATTAGAGCAGAAGAGCTAAAAAATAGCTTGATTTAAAATCAACCTCACACCCAGAAATGAGGAATTTCACAATAAGGCAAGGTTCTTACACTGAAAAATACAGTTTTCATAATCAGTATTTTTGTACTGTAAAATATCTAAACTCAAATATCTTTTATTGGACTTGTTGTCCAGCGAAATATCTAAATAATATTTAAAACCTGTTTTCAGAACATTCTTAAGGCCTGTTCACAGCAAAAATTATAACTATAAAGATAACTATATTAGCATCCACACCAGCGGACGATATCGTCCATTTATTCTAAGCGCACACGCGTCTGCCGCTTTAAATTCTCTAGCTTGTTACAGCAGGATTGATTCTGATTGGCTGTCTGTGTTTTAATCGTTCATCAGCTGGAAAAAAAAATATTTTGAAAGTGATTCCAGCAATATCGTTTCTCTCAAGAAGTTTAGCTAGAATTGTGCTTAAAGCATGAAAACCATGAGAAGTAATAAAGGTATGAGAAACTGTTTGCCAACAAACTGTTTATATTTTTTTAATGGACAGCAAGACAAAAAAATTATTATGAAAATTGTATGAGCAACATTCACTCAACCAATTACATGACTTTGGGGGCGGGACTATGAGTTTGGTGCCAATAGTAGCACAGCAATTACCTTCAAACACACTGTAATTAAAATTTGAATGGGTAAAATATGTTTATTTGGTTATTTACCTTGTTAATACTTCAGTAGTTATATCATATAAATACCATGGCATATATCAGAATGAATCAGAATCAGAATGAGTTTTTATTGCCAGGTATGTTTACACATACGAGGAATTTGTTTTCATGACAGAAGCTCCACAGTGTAACAGAATGACAGTGACAGAACAAAAACACAGATAATAAAAAATAGAAAAATAGAACAAGTAACTAAGGAATAAAAATATACAAATCGACAATTGTATGTACAGGTATATAACAATAGACAGTTGTATGTACAGGTATATTATGTGCAAATTGAAATGTAGACTGAGTATGAGTGTTAGATAAATAAGGGTATGAGTGAATAAATAGTGTGTGTTCCACAGTTATTGTCAAGTGTTCATGAGATGGATGGCCTGAGGGAAAAAACTGTTCCTGTGTCTGGTCGTTCTGGTGGTATGAATATGATATTAATTTAGTACAATGAAAACTTTTGGTGTAGGATTTACTTCAAAACAATTTTCACTCAGACATTGCTAGTAAAAAGAATAAAAAGAAAACATACTCCTTTAATCTTTTATTTACAACTTAGGGGGAAAAATACAGTGTAATGTAGTATATATCAAAGTACCTTCATTCTAAATAGTCCTTTTTTAAAGGTGAGGTACTTTCTATTGTCCTTAGTATGCCATCTTGTTGATGTAATATTTAGAATGAACTGGTTAAAAATTACTACATAAATGTGTATGTAAATGTGGTCACTGTCACGCATACAGTTTTGTCCTCAGTGACATTTATTAATCCACTCTCTTGTGCGCTCGCCATTGTTTACATTGTCTTTTCTCTTATTATAATCTCAGGCCCTCTGAAATCTCCTTTTGCTTTCTGGGTCAAGAATTCCCAGAGATTACCTTCAATCCTCCAAGCTGCATTATTTATGACAAAGGCCTTGCTCTTGTATTATTAGGATGAGGTATATAAAAAATTTAATACATCATAAGAGCCCACACAAACACACACAAATAGGCATGCCCTTATTCTCCTCGGAAGGATTTCCATCTAATCAAATACTTTAAGAAAGGCGTCGTTCCTCGGAAATGCAGCGTGAGGCTCAGAGCTCGAACGACACGATGCTCACATGACAAACATAAGATTTGCACTAATGCCAAGACCTGGAGCCAAGCTGGGAGATTAGAATGGTTGGATTGTTCAAGCGATCGTGAGTCGCTTTAAGCTGTAGTTACTCAAACAAATGGGATTGTACTCCAGGCTGGGTGTGTGTGGAGCTGCCTGGTCTGGCTGCTCTCTTAAGCAAACGTTGCCGACACAGTTCTCAGCTACTGACTTTTTTGTTTTGTTTGTTTCATTCTGCCTTGTTTCCTGCTCATTTGACATGTTCTGGTATTCGTGTGGATTAACGAGTTTTTGATTAGCTGTAGCTGCTTGAAGTTCATTGTTTGTTAATTAGTGAATGCCCTAAGTCACTGATAGTAATGTCAACTACTGTCTACTTCGATTCCAAATAGGAACTAAATGATCTTTTGAGTGCACACAAAAGATGTGTCTGAATATGCAATGGTAAAAAAGTAAGAAAAATAGCAAAACGTAGTATGTCAAAGGAGTAAGGTATGCAAAACAGTAGGCAAACACACAGATGTCTTAGAAGACACTTTAATAACAATAATAATAAATAGTTTATTATTATTATCAACATTTCTAAATTATTATTAAAAAGTTCACAATAATAATAATAATATTAACAACAACAATGTTAATAATAATAATAATATTAAAAACACAAAACCAGCACTAACCAGCCTGGACCTAATCTAGTTTCAGCACTGAATTGCCTGCCATTTCAAATATTTCTGATATTTTGCTTCTTCAACACTCTTAACATTGGTTAACGTTTAGGTTCATGTTCATACTTCACAGTTAAAGGGAGATATAGGGTGGGTTGCACCAACAAGGATTAATTTAAGCAAAGTTTAGAGCTAATCAAGGATTTGTTGATCTGGGTTTTATTTTAAATCGAGTTGTGTTGCACCACTTAATTTTAAACACAGATTAACAAATCGGGGATTAGAATTCTAACCTGCAATTAAAACCTTCATCTACGATAAATTTTTTCCGCCATGATGGATTCGCCAATGCAATTAAACAGGAACAATGTTAATATTCTTTATCCTTCTTTGCTGACTTTCTGACATAAGTTTATTTTGTCGATGAAGGAAATAAATTATAATTATAATTATAAAATATCTGCCGTCTTAACTACGTAGAGACAGTCAAGCAAGCAATTTAGGCAGTGCATACGGATTTCATAATCCTGGAAATATATTTATAGTATCAAATAATGGAGTATATCTTATAACAAAACAACCGAGATGAGAGAAAACAACTGGCACGATTTGTGGTCCTCAGCGCCCTGTCCGTTCGATCGCCGCCCAGCAGCGTGTGTGAAGCGGGTGTATGAAACGAGAGGCGCGGCCGCGATCACTGGCGCTCACTTCATCATCACTGCTGCCGTTAAAGGGGTCATATGATGCGATTTAAATTTTTCCTTTCTCTTTGGAGAGATCAAAGAGATATTCTTTATAAAAGTTAAGAGTCAACCACGCCGACCTATAATGGCTCATTCTAACACGCCCCCACATGTCTACGTCACGATGTGGGAAGATTTTCATAACACCGCAAAGAAAGAAGGCGTAACTTTTATTCTCGCTGTAGTATTGTTGTTGCCGCCGCTACCATGTCATGAAGGCGCTGTGCATTTCGTTGTGAAAGCGAAACTACTTTGTTTGGCCTTTCAAAAGAGGATGATATTTGCTTCGTCATGCCTGGAGCTGATCTCTACTGGTCGCTGAAGAAATACATCAACTTCGCGCTGTGGATCGCCGGATTGGCTTTCACCGTGGACAAAGTGTCGCAAGACGCAAGAGTCCAGCCCGGGGTCGTCACATGTGGTTGCCGCAAGCCCGCCCGCCGCCGCTCACTCAAGCCGGCCTCCGCTCACTCTAGGTGAAAGTGAAAATACTTTGTTTGGCCTTCCAAAAGAGGACACGACTAGAAATCAGTGGTTAAGTTGTATTTACAACACTGTTCCAGAACACTTCAACCCAAATATTCAGATGTGTGCAGCGCATTTTATGGAGGACTCTTTCCTGATCCTGGTAGAGTAGACTACAATGCCGGCTGCTCTGACTCACAGACTGTAAGTACGTTTTTTATATTTAAAGAATTTGCCGCTGACGATTCAAACGTGAGTTTTGAGCAGTGTAGAGTAGCGTTTGTAGTTTGACATTTCTCCGATCACAAATGCAGACATGGTTTTATGTTTACGCGACGTGATGCAATGCAACACGTAAAAAGACAGTATAAGTCATTATAATCCGTAATTATGTCCCCACTGGATGCAACAAATGCCTCGTTTATAATGGGTTTTAATGTTTTAAGGCATCACAATATGGCAAGGAGCGTAACATTTCCATCACACGCTGAGGTATTCGGCCAATCACAATGCACTGAATAGCTGGCCAATCAGAGCACACCTCGCTTTTCAGAACGATGAGCTTTGTAAAAATCGACGCATTTCAGAAAGGTGGGGCATAGAGGAGAAACAATAATGTACAGTATGTGGAAAATAATGTTTTTTTTAACCTTAAACCGCATAAACACATTTCATTACACCAAATACACCAAATAATGTTCTTTTTAGCAACATCATATGACCGCTTTAAATGCTATAGGCTACAGTATATTTCTGTTTTCTTTGTCGTACGCCGAGATGCACCGAGATGAGTGGCGGACTCATACCGGACTCGATAGCAGACACAAGTTTATTACAGGCTACCAAGACCCTCACAATCTGCCAGCTCAGTGCGCTTTAATTTTTATTTTTATTTGTGATAAACACCTCACAACACACCCTCTATTGTTTTCTTTGTTCAAGCCACATAATTGTAACTGTATGTGCACTTTATTTCATTTAAACCTCCTCGCCTGTAAGTTTAAAATTAATCCCTAATTGAGATTTAAATCTGAGTTTAAAGTTATGGAGCAACGAAGTTAATCTATTTTAAATATAAATTAAATCCAGGATCAAGATGATGGTTTAAATGTAAACCTGCTTATTTTTAAACAAGGTTTAAAGTTTGGTGCAACAGAATTACTAGATAAACCTTGATTTAATCTAGATTTAAAATTAATCCTTATTGGTGCAACCCACCCATATATTTTAATAACATTTATTAAAAGGACATTGTTCTTAATCTCAACAGCAAAATGACTAATGAAAAATGTTTATTAATTTTAGTTGTTGTTTTTTTTTCATCAATAACAACAAAAAACATCATGGTGACAATTAAATATTTTAATTAAGGCATGCTATTGATGAAAATATGATATGCTTGAATTTAAAAAGGAATAATAATAATAATAATAATAAAACGATTATTATTATTATTAACAGTTCTCAATTAATATTAAAAAAGGCAATAATAATACAAATAATTGTTGTTGTTGTTGTTGTTATATTATTATTATTATTGTTGTTATCAACATTTCTAAATTATTATTGCAAAAGTTCACAATAACTAATAATAATAATAATAATAATTGTTGTTGTTGCATATTATATTATATATATTTTGTGCACTGTTATTTAATATGGGGTTGGATAGATTGTTTTCACTGTTGTGCTTGGTGGATGTAGTGCTTCATCAGATTCGAAACATATTTTAAAAGTATGGGAACGTGGGCACACAAATAAACAAGTACAAAGTGTTTGTAATTTGAGCTGGGTGATGCCCTCTCTTCTCCAGACCATAACTATGATAATCATTAGAGTAGACGATGTTGTGACTGTGTGAAGCCAATCAGTCAGTTGATATGAAACCTCATACACGCTAACCATAAGTTTTCTCTATTGTTCTCAGAATCACACTAAATGGGATGAAAGTGTCTCGGCCCGACGTGAGAATCGGCCGCTACAGGATGATCAAGCATGAGAGAGACAAGCACAATGAGCCAAACCCCCAGAGGTAAGACCCTGTTCTCCTGCCAACAGTGTGAAAGAGTCCACCCCGCCTGCGCCTGAATGCTTAACATTCACAAGCACTGTTAGGATGTGTTCAATCACACCACTTTTCCTATACTCGCGACTTACTGATCTAAAGCACAACAGAGTTCTTTGCATTGCAGATATACTGTATAAGACATAGCTTGATGCTACTGACATTTTACAGACTTTACAGATTCTTGCATTTAAATTCACTGCTCCAAACACCAGCATGTGTGTTATTTGCTAACTGGTCTTCTTGGCTGTCTTGGTCAACCTGCTTCACTATAAATACCTTCCTTAAACGATCAGCAAGTTTTGATGATGAACAACATTGTCTGTCTGGTCTACCAGCACGAACCAGTCGGGACCTAATCTAGTTTCAGCACTGAATTGCTATTTAAATTATTATATTACAATTATTATCAGGTTCATGTCCATGTTCATACTTCACAGTTAAAGGGAGATAATACATTTTATTTAACATTTAAGGTTTTTTCAGTAATAATAAAAACGAAAATATGATAAGCTTGAATTTAAAGCCAGTGAATTGTATGACTTTATTTTTTATATCAAAAGCAGATGACAGTTTCTTGGGTTTATATTTGTTTATGTTGATATGTAACATGTTTGGTATGTTTATATGTATATTCTTCAGTTTTTTTTTTTTTTACATGTTTTCTCCATTTATTCTTATTCATATGTTTAAATGTTTATGCATTTTTTTTTATTTTAACTTTCAGTATATTATATATTTTTACACATTGTCAGTTAAAATTATATTTTTATTTAAAAAGAAAATCTAAAAATGATATCATTTTGTTAAAATATGACATATGACATGAAATACTGACAATTTTAGAAATATTTTCGTCAAAAGAAAAATGTACTATTACTATGTAACTGTGTAATAATCCACCCAGTACTATTGCTAGTTTGTTGCATTGCAAACTTTGTCCAGCTTTTGTCACTCAATTATCTGTGGCTGTAAGAAAGTTTCATCTATTTAAGATGCACTCAGTCTCATAAATATGATTGTGTGTGTGTTTATGCCAGCTGGCGGAGGTTCTTAATGCATGAATAGCTCAGACGTCACCGGGTGTAAAATAGCCCGATCAATGAGTCGATAAGCCCATCCGTGGATGCTGGGCTGCGAGCCAGATCGTTCCCAGGTAGAAAAGCTTCACAGCAGAGCAACTAATTGCAAAACGATTCCCACAGTTGCAGGTTGGTCCACTCTTTCTTGGTGCTTGTCAATCTTGGGAGAGCGCTGAGCGAATTGGCGAGACAGAAGCAAAAGAAATGCCATTAAAAGTTAGGATTGGTCTTTTCTGTGGTAGGAGGTTTCACTCAGCTCTCACTGTGCAAAGATAAGAGTCTGTGATTTATTCGCTTTTGCTCAGTTTCATTCTCATTCTTTTTTTCCCTTGATCTCTTTCTCATTCACTCTCTCTACTTATGTCCTGCTCTTCCTCGTTCTTTTTGTCTTTTTCCTACAAGTGGCTCAGACAATTGAAGTAATGAGCGTGGCTCACCCCGAGAGCCACGAGCGCATGCTAAACTCATTTTTGCTGGAGAGGACAGAAGAGCGCTGGGTAGAAATGAATGAGGAGACTGTGCTGAAGTTAATGAATTGAAACATGTCACGCTAAAGCGGGTCTGTTGTCACAGACAGGTCGTTTGTTTGTGTTCTGTCTCAAACGGGAAAATGATGCAGAGTTTGTCGCTGAGATCCACCTTTGGTACAAGCATCAGACCGGAAAATGTGCACTTTATCGTTTGCTGAAACATTTTTTAATGCTTTTCAATTAAACCAGGGTTCCTCTAAGAAAACCTTGGAGGAATAAGCAGGCTACTTACTGGTACAGTGAAGGTTATATACTTACAAAATGAATAAAAAATCATATTTAATGAACATAATTTGTTATTAAATATTTATTATTATAATTATATATTTTTTTAAATAAATGTTCAGTGACCCAGGGCTCCTAATGTTATATACTCAATAAATAAATAAAAATAAATTAGAGCTGTCAACTCGATAAATCGTGATTAATCGCATCCAAAATAAAAGCTTTTGTTTACATAATATATGTGATATCTCTTAAAGGGATAGTTCACCCAAAAAC
>NW_015505453.1:646089-669882 GCF_001515645.1 Sinocyclocheilus grahami | reverse complement strand
TTTATGTTGATATGTAACATGTTTGGTATTTTTATATTTATATTCTTCAGTTTTTTTTTTTTTTTACATGTTTTCTCCATTTATTCTTATTCATATGTTTAAATGTTTATGCATTTTTTTTTTTTTTAACTTTCAGTATATTATATATTTTTACACATTGTCAGTTAAAATTATATTTTTATTTAAAAAGAAAATCTAAAAATGATATCATTTTGTTAAAATATGACATATGACATGAAATACTGACAATTTTAGAAATATTTTCGTCAAAAGAAAAATGTACTATTACTATGTAACTGTGTAATAATCCACCCAGTACTATTGCTAGTTTGTTGCATTGCAAACTTTGTCCAGCTTTTGTCACTCAATTATCTGTGGCTGTAAGAAAGTTTCATCTATTTAAGATGCACTCAGTCTCATAAATATGATTGTGTGTGTGTTTATGCCAGCTGGCGGAGGTTCTTAATGCATGAATAGCTCAGACGTCACCGGGTGTAAAATAGCCCGATCAATGAGTCGATAAGCCCATCCGTGGATGCTGGGCTGCGAGCCAGATCGTTCCCAGGTAGAAAAGCTTCACAGCAGAGCAACTAATTGCAAAACGATTCCCACAGTTGCAGGTTGGTCCACTCTTTCTTGGTGCTTGTCAATCTTGGGAGAGCGCTGAGCGAATTGGCGAGACAGGAGCAAAAGAAATGCCATTAAAAGTTAGGATTGGTCTTTTCTGTGGTGGGAGGTTTCACTCAGCTCTCACTGTGCAAAGATAAGAGTCTGTGATTTATTCGCTTTTGCTCAGTTTCATTCTCATTCTTTTTTTCCCTTGATCTCTTTCTCATTCACTCTCTCTACTTATGTCCTGCTCTTCCTCGTTCTTTTTGTCTTTTTCCTACAAGTGGCTCAGACAATTGAAGTAATGAGCGTGGCTCACCCCGAGAGCCACGAGCGCATGCTAAACTCATTTTTGCTGGAGAGGACAGAAGAGCGCTGGGTAGAAATGAATGAGGAGACTGTGCTGAAGTTAATGAATTGAAACATGTCACGCTAAAGCGGGTCTGTTGTCACAGACAGGTCGTTTGTTTGTGTTCTGTCTCAAACGGGAAATGATGCAGAGTTTGTCGCTGAGATCCACCTTTGGTACAAGCATCAGACCGGAAAATGTGCACTTTATCGTTTGCTGAAACATTTTTTAATGCTTTTCAATTAAACCAGGGTTCCTCTAAGAAAACCTTGGAGGAATAAGCAGGCTACTTACTGGTACAGTGAAGGTTATATACTTACAAAATGAATAAAAAATCATATTTAATGAACATAATTTGTTATTAAATATTTATTATTATAATTATATATTTTTTTAAATAAATGTTCAGTGACCCAGGGCTCCTAATGTTATATACTCAATAAATAAATAAAAATAAATTAGAGCTGTCAACTCGATAAATCGTGATTAATCGCATCCAAAATAAAAGCTTTTGTTTACATAATATATGTGATATCTCTTAAAGGGATAGTTCACCCAAAAACAAAAAATGTTATGTTTATCTGCTTACCCCCAGGGCATCCAAGATGTAGGTGACTTTGTTTCTTCAGTAGAACACAAATTAAGATTTTTAACTCAAACCGTTGCAGTCTATCAGGCTTAGAATGGCAGTCAATGGGCTCCACGGCTTTGAGAGTAAACAAAAACATGCACAGACAAAACCAAATTAAACCCTGTGGCTCGTGACGATACATTGAGGTCTTAAGACACAAAACGATCGGCCTGTGCAAGAAACTGAACAGTATTTATATCATTTTTTACTTCTGATCCACCGCAATGTCCAACTGTCCTGAGCGCGTTCACGACATCCGGCGTGTAACGTCAAATAAATACGGTTGGGCATAAAATTCCACGTTGTCTGATGATATATCAAAAGATAAGACAAGACCCTTCTTCCTCGGCTGGGATTGTTTAGAGCCCTTTGAAACTGCATTGAAATTGCATTTTGGAAGTTCAAACTCACGGGCACCATAGAAGTCCACTATATGGAGAAAATTCCTTACATGTTTTCCTCAAAAAACATAATTTCTTTACAACTGAAGAAAGAAAGACATGAACATCTTGGATGACAAGGGGGTGAGTACATTATCTGTAAATTTTTGTTCTGTGCAAGAAACTGAACAGTATTTATATAATTTTTTACTTCTGATCCACCGCAATGTCCAACTGTCCCGAGCGTGTTCACGACATCCGGCGTGTAACGTCAAATAAATACGGTTGGGCATAAAATTCCACGTTGTCTGATGATATATCAAAAGATAAGACAAGACCCTTCTTCCTCGGCTGAGATTGTTTAGAGCCCTTTGAAACTGCATTGAAATTGCATTTTGGAAGTTCAAACTCACGGGCACCATAGAAGTCCACTATATGGAGAAAATTCCTTAAATGTTTTCCTCAAAAAACATAATTTCTTTACAACTGAAGAAAGATTTTTCAGTATTCTTTGATAAATTAAAAGTTTAAAAGGACAGCATTTATTTTAAATAAAAATCTATTTGTAGCATTATTAATCTCTTTGTTGAGTAACACTTTACAATAAAGTCTGATTTGTTAACATTTGTTAGTGCATTAACTAACATGAACTAACAATAGACAGTATATATTTACAGCATTTATTTATATTTGTTAATGTTAGTTAATAAAAATGTTCATGTTCATGTTATTTTACAGCACATTAATTAACCAATGTTAACAGATACAACTTTACATTTTATTAATGTATTAGTAAGTTTAGAACTTAATATTAACTAAGATTAATAAATGCTATTTAAATAGTGTACATGTTAACGAATATAGTTAATGTTAACAATATTGTAAAGTGTTATCCTTTATTTTCACTTTTAATCAATTTAATTCATCCCTGCTGAATAAAATAATTATTTCTTATTTTTCTTAAACATTTAAACAACAATTTATATTTTTGTATGGGGCAGCTAATACTTCCTGCACCATTTAAGCCGTGGTAACTTCAAGTTCCTGGCGCTTTAAGTGTTGTTTTGTTTTATTTCCCTGTCACACAGGTTTAGGTAATTTGTTTTTAAGACATGCTGCATGGAGATGCAGTATGACTAAGAAGAGTAACTGGCTGCGTTCTCCAAGCGCACCCTTATTTAAAAAGAAGAGTTGTTAGACTTGATGAATGGTTGCCCTCTCCTCAGCTCTGTTGCTGCCATAGCCGTCTTTATTTGGTCACTCCGCAGAAGAGCATCAGCCTCCATAATGAGATGTTATGCTTGCCTGAGGAACCAGGCTTCTATTCATCAACCTTCCTTCGTGCTGCTACACACCGGTCCACATGAATATTAATTCTAGTTCAGTGTGAGCCCCATCAAATACTTTAATTTCATTCAAGCAGTGTACATAAATCATTATCTGCAGACTCCGTAATAGCTTTCGTGGTACCTACATTGATATGGAAGTTGATAGCGTGGCATAAATCAAGCTACTCGTTAACGGACAACCTGAACTCCCTTTCCTACTTTTGTGGCATTTTTCAAAGTAAATGTGCTAGTTATTAGTACAGATCTTCTTCGGTTAAGGCCGAAATGTTAAAATGTATATCATTTTAAGTGTCTTAAGAGATGAGAGGTTAAGATGCAATATAAAACACTGCTGGGGAAGTAGAGCTCCTGAATACTCCGGTATTTTGTTTTTCTAGCTGAGCTCATTCAATTTAAAGAACCTTTCATTTTATTGATAAACCATTGGGATTCTGATACGCACGCCCGTGTCTCTTTTTCTCTTATTTTCCAGTGCTCACAGCATAAAGCTATTTTTATTTCCTTTTTTTTATGTATTGTAGTGTAAAAACTCTTATTATATAACAAACATGTTTTGACACAGAGGAAATCTTTTATGAGGACCATTTGTTTTTTTCCTTTGTGAGAATGATGCTCTGTGCACCTTCACAAATGTTATTTCACCCCCTGCTGGTTGATATTGGTATGTTAGTGTATGTATGTAAGTGATCCATATTATGATACTTAAATTGATTTGACATTGTCATTTGCTAGTGACTTAAAAGTATGCGTTCTAACAGTTGAGCAGTAGAACATTTACAACAAACATTTGGTTTGAGACTTGAACCTTGCCAAGGTAATACTCCACCCAAAACGTGCTGTTCCAAATCTGTATGCTGTTATTTTTTCCTTTACATATTTTTTTCCAGTGAACATGGACTGTCAAAAAGCACTACAAAAGCAGCAAAAAATTATTCTGTGACCCAATCCGCTATATCCCAAGTCTCTTGAAGCCAAATTCTAATTCTGAGTTATGAATAGACCCAAAGGTAATGCTTTTAACTGATAACCTCATCTGCAGATTTCTACTCAAACATCGCACATTGCGTGCAGGTCATGGCGTTTAGTTCTGAGACTAGTTCTAAGATTATTAGTCCATCAGGGTTTTAGCAGTCAGAAAAAGTGCAAAAATGGTACCTTCAGAGCTACAACCGCTTCTAACTGGGCCAGTACCCTTAAAGGTTCAACTTTGTACCTCATCTTCCTCCAAAAGTTGCATATTAGTACCTTAGAGTAGTAATACTGCATGTTCCCTTAAGGTGCTTCCATGTACCTTTGAGGGGTTAATAAGGTACAAAATATGTCTCTTTGAGGGTAGTGCACCACTGAGAAGCTATTGATGCCTTAAAAGTACAATTTTGGACTTTTTTCTGGTCT
Source organism: Sinocyclocheilus grahami (assembly GCF_001515645.1). Lineage (NCBI taxonomy): Eukaryota > Metazoa > Chordata > Actinopteri > Cypriniformes > Cyprinidae > Sinocyclocheilus > Sinocyclocheilus grahami. Next base: position 665,169 of record NW_015505453.1, on the reverse strand, counting down.
GAATGTTTTGGAATATTGTGCTTGAGATGTATAGACCACATTTAGGGTTTATTTGCACTGCTTTTGTGCTTTTTGAAGCTGAACCAGTCTATACCGTCATTGTATAGAAAATAGATGTATGAGAAGATTCATCAAGTCCACTTTGAGTCCTTTTGTGTTTCTGAAAACCATGGCACAGCTAATACTGCTTGTATTTCTTCTTCTCTCTCCAGGTTCAGTAAGATCCAGAACACCAAGAACACCATGAGGAAAGATGGGATCAGCTCGCTGATGTACAGAGTGGTGTCTGTGAAGAAATATCCGCTCTACACTAACATTTCCGTAGAGATCGGCAAGCCTCCACCCAGACCCCTCAAAGGATAGAGAGCTTCCGGTTCTGGACCGAGGATACCATGACCTTCTTAAAGTTCAGCACACACACACACACACAAACTCTGCCCAGGGTCACCTTCCTATGATACAGCAGTGATATGCTGAACAGGTTAGTTCTCAGGAATACATGGAAGCTTGATGTGGATCCAACGATGTACTGTAGATTCATATCCTGATCCAGCTCGAGATGTGCACAGTGTCTGGAGGGACGGAAATATCATAGTCCAGTGGCTGTTTTGTTCAGTTTTGTTCATTTTAGGCTCTTAACGGGAGGATTGTTCCGTTCTGGTTTTGGTAAGTGACATTGATCTGCGAAGAACAGCCTGGTCACTTGATGTAAATCAGTCAGAACATACTGTACATTTCAAAAGCGAATGTGTCTTTGTTCCTGCGATGCTTGCAGTGTTCAAATCTCTTCTTTCGTATCTCGGATGTTGGTTGATCATGTGAGGTTGATTGATCGGTGCTTGAAGTTGGCTCCTTTGGATTGTGTCTCTATCTTGCGCTCTCTTTTATTTTGTATCGTCTCTTGGGACTAAGATGAATTTTTGTCAACCGTGAAAACACTTCTCAGCATTTTTGGGGATGAAACCCTTGTTGGGATGTCTTCATGGGAACTTGGAGGACAACTATGTGATTAGACTGGATCTGGACTAGTCCTACAAGCACATGACTGTCAGTCAATATGGTACAAATGGATTCCCGTGTAGATGCCTGGAGAAACGGCAAGAACTTTTGCTGAGAGATAGAGGAGCTTCTGTAGCTGTACTGATGATCAAACCTCTGTATCTATCACCACCTGCTCAAAACTGACTGTGCTACGAGCCACTCTTTCTTTGTTTACTTTCATTTGCCTCAAAGATTCATATTTAGATCTGTCATATATCAAGGCTTTTTTAAAAACGTGAAGGATGAAGTTGGCGGTGGGTGCTTTGATGCCCATGTCATTCAGTTTTAGAGTCTCGCGCCTCTTTTGATGATCATATTTGGAGGTGTTATTTAAATGATTCTCTGATATGTCCAATATATTAAAAAAAAACTATTCACCCAGGGTCCAAACTCAATGTTTTGCCACAACTTCCAATTCAAGTTATTTGAGGAAATTTACAGACCGTATTGTAACTATTTCTTACAGGCCAATAATCAATATTGGCATTTTTTTTTATAAGAACATATTTTTGTTTATTATTAGCTGCCGTTTTTAGCATATTTCTAGGAGCACAGTTCACTAAGAAGCTAGTTCAGCCTTAACTGTGCAATAAAACGGTCAAAAACATGAAGACCTATAATTCTGTTCCTTCATATTTTTGTTTTGATAGCTTAATGTGAATAATATTCATACACTACCCTTTAAAAGTATGGGGTCAGTAAGATATATTTTTAAAGAAATTAATACTTTTGGTCAATGAATACTTACAGTAAAGACTTTTACATTGTTATAGTTTAAATTTCAAATAAATGCTCTTCGAATATCTGTTCATCAAAGATGAATCAAATGTTTGACAGTTTCTGCAAAAATATAAACCGTTTTCAACATTGGTACCAATGAGAAATGTTTCTTGAGTGCCAAATCAGCATATTAGAATGATTTCTGAAGCATCATATATGACACTAAAGAGTAATGGCTACTGAAAATCTTATTACAGGAATAAAATACAAACAAATTAAAATAGAAAACAGTTATTTTAAATGGTAATATTTCACGATATTACAGTTTTTACTGTATTTTCGATCAAATAAATGCAGCATTAAAGACTTCTTTCAAAACCACTAAACAATCTTAAAGACCCCACACTTTTGAACAGAGTTCAAAACAGAGGACAAAAAACTTAGATGAATATAAGATTTATCTGGTTTCCATAATTTTCATAATTCATCATAATGTTATGTTGATTTTCACTTGTATTTGGTGTTTGGCTAATGTTAATTTTGGGCCCTGTATTCACCTCTTCCAAAAAGATCTGAATAACTGTATTGAACTGCTTTTCTTTACAATACTTTGCAAGCCTCTTAAAGTTGTTTTACCGTTCCTTATTCCTTCTTCACCTTTTATTTTACTACCTGAAAACACCAAGCTGATGCCTTCAGATGTATTATTAGGGGTAAATGTGAGGAGAGTTCTCTTTTTTCTCTCTTATCGGCTTTTCTGCGCTGTTTGCGGACGCTTCTTTTGTGCTATCAACGATTCTTTCAGCCCAGCACAGAGGAAGTCATTAATGAGAGCCCAGCCACTCTCCCTGTCCTTTTTAAAATGCACATTTCCTCGTCTTTCTCCTCAAGCCTTTCATTTTAGCCTCACCAACCCATTTCATTTCTGTGTGTGCATTTATGTTGTCTTAACTGCTGACCCAAGCAGTCACAGTGCCACTAACATTGTTTCCTTCTTAAGTATTTCATCACCTCTGTCTCCTGGGTACCACTACCTGTCAGTTATAAGTGCATCACTTCTGCCACGCGGTGTTTGTACACTGGCTGTCAAGCGAAATAACTGTTAATACTTAACTGACACAAATTTTTGCCTCAAGCCCTTTGATTTTTCATGGATTAATAGTCTTAAAAGTTGACATCCATCTGTGCACACTATTCAGAACTATTCATTGATCATATTGAATCATATTTACTCTAGCTGTGACCTGCATTTCAAATGCTGAGAAACAGTGCTGTAGAATGCAGTGAATCCTAAACCTTCAACACGAATGAGATTTCAAGCCAATATCCTTATTAAAAAGACATTATGCTCGTCCTATTATAAAAGTGTATACATTTAGATCAGCTGATTGTTCCATTCCAAAGCTAACAATGCAATCAAGTAAAGCTCGCACAGCTCTCATTACCAACCTTGCAAAGCACAAATGCAATCCTTGAGGTCAGGATGCTATTCTTCAGCAACTCTCGCTTTATAGTTTGCAAAATCACACCGGTGCCACAAATGAATATGCTTTTTATTTTGATGCCGTTCTTTTATATCACTCTTGGGTCAGCAAACCCTCCCATCCTGAAAGCTTGCACACACAGACTTGTGTACGTAAAGCTCACCCTCTCTCCTCCATCACCCTTTTTGCCCTCAGTCGTTCTCCGGAACTCCATCTGCGCTCGATGCTTATTAATGTGAGAGAGGGACAGAAGTGGGCAAGTATTCCACACCTACACAATGACTTGCTTAAGAAACTACTGACGGCCTCAGGTCTTCTTGCCTGGGGCGCATTTTTAAAGACTTACTGTGTCTATCAAGGTTTTTTGTACATTGAATGTCAAAATACTATATCTTATATAGAATGCATTATGTCATATCAAACATACTTTTTGTATACAATCAATAAATCTGATGCTACAAGAATCTGATGATGGGTTACTCTTTAAATGCTGAGTTTCTGGGTTGGAACGAATGTAGAATGCCATATTATAATGTTGTTGTTGTGTGTATGGAATATGGAATCTATAAGAAGTCATTTATGAGGCAAAACGGATCAGAACAAAGTATTAAAACTCATATTTACACCTGATTATTTCAACACCCACCTTACCAGCACCCGTCCAAATCAGTGCTCAGGGACATGGCAGTTTATTGGAAAGGGAGCATCGTATCTCTAAACTGTCAGCCTTGTGCAGGAAACTCAATAATCTGCCTCTCAAAAAGTAATTTTTTATGTGACAGATGTTGCAATAAACTAGTAGAAATAACAACAAACATCCTCTAACTTCATATATGGGATAATAAGACAAGACACTTGTAGATCACTTGTGGTTTAATTATATTTGTGTACATTCTGTCAGTGCTGCAAATACAGTCCTCGGGAAAAAAAAAAAAGTAATATTACCACAGCTTTTAAAATGAGGTGTCAGAACAGAAAACAAGCAAAAATGAGCCTGCTTTATTTATACATGATTCATTTATGATAGGTTTGTTTGCATTTCGTGCTACATTAGCTGTTTCCATGCCTGCATGGCAGTAATGTAAGTCTTGCAATCTGTCAGACTTGATACAGCATGATAGTGTATAATGTCTAGCCATTCTTCTGAAAAATATTTGTTTTATATTGATTTAAAGGTGTACTCAGTCATTTTTGTTAGTTGCACTAATATGGCAGATTTATGCTGCCAAGACTAATTTTTTCACAAAATTACTTAAATTATTCAGTATCTATATAACATTCAAAGGTTTTTGTTTTTTAAGGAAATTATACTTTTATTTAGCAAGGATGCATTTAAGTGATCAAAAGTGACAGTAAATAAACACTGAACTTTCTGTCTATCAATGAATCCTGTGTCAGTGTTTCCTCAAAAATATCCAGTGTATTAGAATGATTTCTGAAGGATCACGTGACTCTGAAGATTGGAGTAATGGCTGCTAAAAATGTAGCTTTGCCATCACAGGAATACATTAGATTTTAACAGTTAACATTGTTAAAAAATAGAAAACAGTTCTTTTAAATTGTAATAACATTTCACAATAATACTGTTTTTACAGTAATTTGGATCAAATAAATGCAGTCTTTGTGAGCAACATTTTTTTTTAAATATTACATATTTACATATATATAATTACGTATGAAATTACTGAGTACACCTTTAAGGGCTTCTAGTAAGGCCATGTATTTGGATGGTGTGAAATCTGTAGATATGGTTCTTATTAGTGAGGAAAATTATGAAATCTCAATTTTTTAAGTTAGTCTGGTGATACAATCAATTATTTGATCTTAATCTTGCCCCGATGGCAAACAAGCTGCTTATATTCTACAGTGTAGACACATAATTGCATTATTTTTTAGTGTTTCGAATGGAATTTGATAATATTATAAAAGTGTATACATTTAGATCAGCTGATTGTTCCATTCCAAAGCTAACAATGCAATCAAGTAAAGCTCGCACAGCTCTCATTACCAACCTTGCAAAGCACAAATGCAATCCTTGAGGTCAGGATGCTATTCTTCAGCAACTCTCGCTTTATAGTTTGCAAAATCACACCGGTGCCACAAATGAATATGCTTTTTATTTTGATGCCGTTCTTTTATATCACTCTTGGGTCAGCAAACCCTCCCATCCTGAAAGCTTGCACACACAGACTTGTGTACGTAAAGCTCACCCTCTCTCCTCCATCACCCTTTTTGCCCTCAGTCGTTCTCCGGAACTCCATCTGCGCTCGATGCTTATTAATGTGAGAGAGGGACAGAAGTGGGCAAGTATTCCACACCTACACAATGACTTGCTTAAGAAACTACTGACGGCCTCAGGTCTTCTTGCCTGGGGCGCATTTTTAAAGACTTACTGTGTCTATCAAGGTTTTTTGTACATTGAATGTCAAAATACTATATCTTATATAGAATGCATTATGTCATATCAAACATACTTTTTGTATACAATCAATAAATCTGATGCTACAAGAATCTGATGATGGGTTACTCTTTAAATGCTGAGTTTCTGGGTTGGAACGAATGTAGAATGCCATATTATAATGTTGTTGTTGTGTGTATGGAATATGGAATCTATAAGAAGTCATTTATGAGGCAAAACGGATCAGAACAAAGTATTAAAACTCATATTTACACCTGATTATTTCAACACCCACCTTACCAGCACCCGTCCAAATCAGTGCTCAGGGACATGGCAGTTTATTGGAAAGGGAGCATCGTATCTCTAAACTGTCAGCCTTGTGCAGGAAACTCAATAATCTGCCTCTCAAAAAGTAATTTTTTATGTGACAGATGTTGCAATAAACTAGTAGAAATGACAACAAACATCCTCTAACTTCATATATGGGATAATAAGACAAGACACTTGTAGATCACTTGTGGTTTAATTATATTTGTGTACATTCTGTCAGTGCTGCAAATACAGTCCTCGGGAAAAAAAAAAAAGTAATATTACCACAGCTTTTAAAATGAGGTGTCAGAACAGAAAAATGACAACAAACATCCTCTAACTTCATATATGGGATAATAAGACAAGACACTTGTAGATCACTTGTGGTTTAATTATATTTGTGTACATTCTGTCAGTGCTGCAAATACAGTCCTCGGGGAAAAAAAAAAGTAATATTACCACAGCTTTTAAAATGAGGTGTCAGAACAGAAATCAAGCAAAAATGAGCCTGCTTTATTTATACATGATTCATTTATGATAGGTTTGTTTGCATTTCGTGCTACATTAGCTGTTTCCATGCCTGCATGGCAGTAATGTAAGTCTTGCATTCTCAATACTTTGGTTTTCAGGCTTTTGAAGCAGAAAATAATGTGTAAAAACACCAATAAAAAAAATGTAGTTTCGCGGATGATCATTGCATTTGCCGGTGCAAGTGTGCACTACACAATGCCCAATGTACTGTAGATGTTAATATGCTCGCATGTCCAAAAAGGTGTCTCAGTACTAAGCTCTATTGTCTGTTATATTAGGGAATATCCCTTAGTAAGTCATTGTACTTTAACAAATGGATGTTAAATTGTTAGTTAACATAAGAAGAAGAAGAATAGACTGTTTTTTAATCATATAAAGCTTGTAGGCTAAATAGCCTCCACACTTTCTTCTGCAAGTGTGATTTAAATATCTGCCGAGTTTTGTCATCCATTGTATAAACAAGGATGAAAGATGACCCTGTTTTTGATCTCTTTTCTCAGTTTAGCCCCTTGTCAGGCTGGCAGTTGTGCACATGGGAGCACGTTGCCAAGCGGTTGCCTTCCCAGTAACCTGCATCCTGACCGTCATGACATCGACATTTGGTACAGGAGTCGACCCACACTGGCTCACCTCCAGGGATCACTTGGGTCCTAGAGGCATTCACGTAACAGTTGGGCCCTGGAGCCACAAAGAGGGAGATGATTAATGAGGCCCATTGTCTGTAGTTAAAGGTGAACTGTGACATTTTTTAGACAAGTTAAAATATTTTTTGCTGTCCCGTCCTAATAAACAGAGACAGTTATATGTAAGCAATACACAGGTTGTAAGCACAGTGGCACTATTAAAGGTGGAAATCTTGTCATCATTTAATCACCCTCATGTCGTTCTAAACCCGTGTAAGTTTCTTTCTTATGTTGAACACCAAAGAAGATATTTTGAAGAATTTTGAAACGCCAAACAGTTGTTAGTCCCCATTGACTTAGGAAAAGAAATGCTCAAAAAAATCAATTTCCATCAATTACCAGCATTCTTCAAAATATCTGAATATTTATGTTTAACATAAGAAAGAAACGTATACAGGTTTGGAACGACATGAGGGTGAGTAAATGATGGAAAAAATTTTCATTTGTGGGTGAACTACTCCTTTAAAACTTTGTTTTGATACTGACAAGCCAGACATAGCAACACTATCTCAACCAATAGTGTGAGTTTTGGGGCGGAGCTATGGGACTATGTGTCCAACCAATGGCAGATGGGGCAGTGTCCAGAAAACCTTGTTTTTGCAGTTCCATTTGGTGATGCAAGAGATGCAGAAATTGAAAACTTCACCTTTAAGAGATAATATTTTCAAATAAACTACTTATATTTATGGAGAAAACATTGCCATGGTACCTTTTTGACTTGAAGGCCCCCACATAAACTATAATTTGGATTGTGCAGGGACAGGACGTGGTTACTTGCTAGTCCAAGTCAGAAAGGCCTCTCAAGTCTCTATAATTCTGGATTTTTCTCTCTCTCTACATTCAGATGCTTAGAAAAGTAGCGGAACACTGTCCTCAAAAGCCTGCACAACTTCAGGAGTCATCCATGTCCTTAGCACAAACTGTGCTGGACAAGTTATGTGCAGAATTGAAATACATAAGGTCAGGAGTTTTTGAAAAACCTCAGCAAGTGCCACTAATTAGGAAACCTTGGAGTGTATATAAAGGCACATTGCTTTTTTAGAGTGTTTAACGTTTAAGATAAGGTTTTACTTTAATTTGGATGTTACTTTAGATTAACAGAAAACATTTTCCCACACAGAGGCCATTTTTATCGAAAAAAATGCAACATCATTTGAGGAACTGGCCATTTATCACATTGGTGAAGTATATGCTTTGATTTATGTGTTGTTTTGGCTGCCTACATGCCTGCCTTATCTTTGCTCTCAGTAAACACTATAATTACCTTCATACTTCACAGTATACAGAGAAAACAATATGGAAGAAGCTCAACTCATAAGGAGCGTTATCTTATTTCAGGTGCAGAAACTGGCCTAGCACATGGCACGGCATCTGAACCTTCCCATCTGTTATTGAATGAATTATATAAAGATATTACATGCAGAATCATTACAGAAGACCAAACACAATTGTATCCTGCATGTACAGTGGGTACGGAAAGTATTCAGACCCCCTTAAATTTTTCACTCTTTGTTATATTGCAGCCATTTGGCTATGAGAATGTCATACTGTGTTAGTCGAGACTTGGGCAATTACAGTAAATAGAAGTGTAATAAGCCTTACAAATATGGCACTGTTTTCTTTTTCACTTCTGAAACCCTTACCATCCTTGCACTGAGGGCAGCATTTCCCTTTCTGATAGACTGGGTTAACACATGGTGGAGGGGCACAGTCTGCGACCTGACAGCGGGCGATGCCGTCGCTGTGACAGGTGCACTGCTCACACGCTGACGGCTGTAAATCAAATGCAAAACATCAGTTGAAAATAGGTTATCATATGATGCAATTCCACCAAAACACATGTATTACTCTATTCCTTTGAACGGCTTTTTAAACAGAACCAGCGGGACTATCAAATTGCCAGCTTGTATATACCGACAATTTTTGTTGTGCCAATCCAGCACTGCATTTTAATGCCCTACAATGTGAAGAATGTGATCAAATTCTACTCCCACACTGCTGTTTAAGTAGGTGCCACATTACCACCTGTGGCTCAGTACTGGAGGTTGGGTTAAATGGACTGGATGAAAATGATGTCAGCTCAGGCAAAGTGTATTCCTTGGAGTCTGTCAGAAGGCTTCAATTTTCCCCTCAGGGGTTCCCCATTAGCCATAATAACCAAATCAGGGAGATAATGAAGCACATATAAGCCCTGCTTCTTTCAAGCCTGTGCCACCAGAGATATTTCATTCTTCGGTTCCTCAACCAGAGTATTAAATTGCTCTTTATGATTTCAGCCCAGTGTACATCAGATTTGTGCTTCACCTTGCCTCAGAACAAAATAATCTGACTGTATTAGCTTTTAACTTACACAGTGCATAACTATGTTCATGAAAGGGTATGGAAGGTATTTGATCATATTAAACAATTATGCTACAGAAGCAAGAGCTGCTTTTGTTCCAGCTCATCAAAAAGGTACATTCAACCTATAATTGGAATCTAAGTCTTTATGTATCATTGATGTAGCCTATCTTATTTGTTTGCTTACCATGATAAAGTTTTTGTTATGGTATGTTTGAACCATTTGAAATGATTGTCCCCCAATTTGCAAGTAATAAACAGTCAACAACTTGACAAGTTAAGACTAGTTTTGCTGTATTACTCGATACCCGTTCCTAGAGCTATTTTGAATCGTTTTCATGAACTTTTGAAATGCATGACATGCTTTTCTGTATTCAGAGTTTGGTTAATGCATTAGCAAACAGCATTGGTTTGTGAGCTGTTAAGAAGCATTTCATTAGTTGGACCCCAGGAGCTGGACCTATTGCACCAAAACACCTTTTCACTAAACAAAGTGCTGTTTTGAATATGAACGAGAGTCAGTTGAGACTCCAAATTTGCATGCCTACAGATTTGCTCAGCAGATCCTTGTTTATGAAGATACAAGCATAAAGGATAATAAGGCCTATTTTGGTTGATTCAGTGTTTTAACGAATCGGTTCAGTGAACTATTTAATGACACTCTCACTCATTACACAAGCACGTGTTGCCACCTACTGGCATTAATATGTAACCTGCCCAAAAATGTAGAAAATCTCCACCACTAATGGAGACGTAATTCATTTTAACATCGACCACGTGATGGCGCTGAATATATTGAATTGTTCTTTTGGGACCAATACCAAAACTTTGAAACAATGTGACCACCTAGGCAAAACATGACACAAACCTTGAAAAGAAAAAAGGGCATGTTCACTCATCTTTTAATCAGTTATTGCGAATAGAAATACGTATACATAACATTAAGCTATTCTCTGAATAAATAGTTTTATTTTGTCATTGTTATGTCAAATTTCACATCAACATTAATGTATTACAAGTGTTTAAACTGCAAGCAAATGGGTTCAATTATTTAGGAGAGCAATTAAAACGACAAATATAAAGCCAGAGAGCATTCAGACCTAATGCCCAGTTTTACAGACACGTGGGACTTTACCTGAAATTGTTGGCCCAGTTCGTAGACTTCTCCGCCGTACTCGCATCCGATCTTCTCGCACCTCGGGCAGCAGTCTGTCGGGTAATGGCTGACATGGATGCAGGCGGCAGGCAGGGATGTGCACTCGGTCCGCGCGCAAGCAGACCCTTCTGCTGTACATTCGCACTGGGTACAATGATCCGAGTCTAAAAAGTACCATTCGCCCACATAATAAACACTACCGTTCGCCTCACAGATCGTCTCCTGTTGTCCAGTGACCGAAAAAGCCAAAGCACACTCGCCGCAGATCACCAGGGTAAGCCAGCCATGAAGAAAACTCACCGGGGAACCCCAGAGTACAGCCATGCCCATCACCAAAACCTCCTCAGTCCCAAACCAAGACTTGCAAATGCAGCATAAATAAGAAAGACTTGTTATCTTTAAAAACGTTCTATTGCACGCGTCTATTTAACTAAACTACATAAAGTTTAAAAATCCTTTCATGGTCAGAATGGGCTGTGTGCGCTTTGGAGGCTGTTGCGCACAGGGAAAGTTTTACGCCTCCTGGGTTATGTTTCCATTTACACGTGACAGCCGAATTCCAGAATATTGATAGGGTGTAGTTTTATGAGGCATTCGCTTTTATTGCAGCTTTGTGTGTCTATTGAGAAAGAAAGAAAAAAAAGTGTAAATCCATAATATGCCATTTAACACTGTTCATTGTTCCATTCTTTTTTTTTTATTAGACAGAGAAATAACATTCTGACCACCGTGTTCCAGAAACACCAAATATATGCTTTATTTCTTTAATGGTAATAAATAAAAAGGAAAAAGAGAAAAAAAGAATAATCACGTCAATCGCAATGGACGTGTGTAAAACTTGTATAGTAAAACTTTTTCAAGTTAATGAAAAACCCTTGTACATTCAGGCATAAAGCTCCAACAAATATTACATTTCAATAGAATTCAATCACTGGGGGGGGAATAAGTGGCGTGTATTTGTAATGTAGTAGAGGGGGTCTGAATGGGTTCATTAAGATCACCATCACGGGTGCTGCAGCCAATCATTTGAGTGCGCGAGCTCGTCTCCATAGGAACAGGAATGTTTACGCTGATACAGGAAGCTACGATTGTTTGGGTGAGAATCCGCCTGTGGTGAATATGCTTGTTCTAAAACTACTGTATATGCTTGCGCAAATGTATGCCATCTTAAATCTTACTCAAATCACCTTGTTTCATCGTCCTAATGGTTTAAAGCATCCAAATATTTGTTAAACGTTTTATTGCTAATGTTCTTTAATCAGGTCATACTTGTTTACGAATTATATTTATTTATCATGCTCTTTCCCTTCGTATCAGAGCATTTGAATACTGTATGAGTTTTTTAACGTATGTAGGACTATATTTATTTATATTATGTATATGGTTACACTTCATTTTAAGGTGTCCTTGTTACAGTGTAATTATACATTTAAGTACTGAGTAATATTATTTAACTAGGCCTATATGTAGGCTACTTACTATATGCTTACGGTTAGGATTAGGGCTTGGTTTAGGGTTACTTGCATGTAATTATGCATAATTTATTGTTTTTAGAATAACTTAGTTAGTACATGTAACATGCGTAACAAGAACACCTTAAAATAAAGTGTTATCATGTATTTATTTCCAGCTAGGTTCCCTCCAGTATGGACAAACCGAATGCACGCCAGTGATGAGCTTTTGTGCTCAGCTCTGGAAATAGAGGCCTCATGGACAATTTCCAACGCCAACAATCTGTGTGGAATTTAGTGAAGGACAATGTTCCCTCGTCTGAGCTTCCTGAGATCCGAGCTGTACTGGGAGAAACACTGATTGATACGTACGCAGAGTTATATTCAGAGGTAAGTAAGTCATATTTATGCATCAGACTGTCTGGCAAGACTAAACAAGTACTTGCTGAAAGTACATATATGGTAGGCATACAATTAAAAAAATAACTGCAAGGTCCAAACTACATAATTCATGTCATCTCCTTTTGATGTTTAATACAGTCCCTATATTTGCCTTTTGAAAGGCAAGTGGAAACATCCCTGGAGGTGGTGACTGCATATTTTTATTTATTTAAGTTAGATTAGAGTTTGGCTTTTTTAATCTTTTAAACATTTGTGCTTTGTAAGTCTATACTTTTTTTTTAGATAATGTTAGGCCCATACAGTTTTGTGCTCTGCATTCATATGCATTTGTGTTTTATAATTTTATGCACTGAATTAGAAAAAGTCTCCATGAGCAAGTAAGCTAGTATGCACTGATGTGTAACTTTAAACCGGTTTTGAATTACAGCTCCCAAGAGTGCATTATCTCGCAGATCCTAAGTGCATGGAATGCAAACCTTACTTGTTTCAGATCCGACTCTTTCGAAGATAAATGTTCTTTTACAAACTGCATAGGCTCTCACTATATGCACACAGCGATATGTGCATATGGAAATAGTGGGTGGAAACTTGTCTTTGAAAGACGTATGTGATTCCTCCTTCCTCTAAACACTAAATAGGATTTATGACCATCTGTTTAAAACCCCCTCTGCTGTTCATATGGACACACCAGATAAGGACTTCTGAATGTGTGTTGAAGCTAAACAAATCAACACAAATAATAATAATAATAGTGATCATGATAATGAATTGTCTGAGCAAATGCAACCAAGGGTTTCGTACCTTGTCAGTAATTCTGGCGGTAAAAATATACAGTTTTTATATTTTTCTCAGTGCAACCTTTTTTGAATTCTAGTAATGTTTATAACAAATATGATGCAAATAAAGAACAAAACTAAGAATCTTGTTTCTCTGTCAGTTTTCCTCCCTCCCTGTCTCTCTTTTGCCTCAGAGCTTATCCCTGAGAACATTTATTCAATAAAAATATGCAAGTGAATAAACAAGAAAAGAAAAAATTTTCTTTTGTATCAAAGTTTGCATTAGCTCACCTACGTTTTTAAGCCTGCATCCTCACAGAAATGTTTCTCTGGTGGCTCTGCACATTAAACCTGGTTCTGCAGAAGCTGCAGTGGAAATAAGAAGAAGCTGGCCTGTGTTCAGCAGAGTTACTTAGGCTTGTAGTTGGTTTCATGCAGGCAGAGCAGGATCAAATACTCAGGGAGCTGGTTTTACTCTGCCTTGCATTGCCTTCGACAAGCTTTGAAGTGAATTTTCAGAGTCCGAGGGAAACTTGAAAGTCCCAAGACAGGAGTGGAGATTGGTAATAGAGTGCAGACATTGTTTGCCAGGGCCGTGACAGGCTTTCATTTCCCTCTCTGGCTTTTCACCTCGCGTGGGGCATTTGTGAGAATAACACATGGATTTTCCCTCAAATTTCCAGTTTCTTGCTCACATTTCTCTTCAACTCAGCAGAGATTAGAGACACGTGTGATGGGATGTTAACCAACTGGCTGCATTTCTCTAGTTGTAGAGCAGCTTGTAACAGGGATTTTGGAAAGTGCATTTCATACAAAGCTGAGCCAAACAGCGTTCTCCTGTAACACTTTACTCTGCTGACCTGTTCTAGGTGGAGATGTGGGAGAAGATTTGGAAGGAGCTCCGTTGCTCAGAGAAGGGCAGCAGGCCAGAAGCCCCCATATTCCCTCTGGCTGACCCCCCAGCTGTTAAAGAGCTACTAAAAGCAGAGATTCAGTTGTTGCTGCTCACACTGAGGGAGAAGGCAGCCAGACAGGGCAGGTGAGGAACATTACTGTTAATACTCTACTGTTACACCGACAGACATCAAGCCTCAAACATGAATTAATATATATTAAAATTAACATGAACTATTATAACTCTGTGAGATTTTGGGTGGATATTTTTAGATATAATCTTTATATTCATTAAAGATTATTCAACAGTGTTAATTAATTATCTTTTTTTTTTAGCTTTGGATGATGGGTAATCTAAAAAAAAACTGATTCTGTTCAATTTATCATGCCTCACTACAATGCAGTAATGGTTTTATGTAACTATAATACTTATAATATTAACTGTAACTCATAGTCATTTTAAAAATGAACATTTTCAATAGATTCCAAATGAGATATTCCATTTGAAAATCTACAGCTGTTAAGTCTCCTTTAAGGATCCCATGTTATTATTGCTTTCCTTCACTTGACGAATGAATGTTCTGACCTTCATGAAGACCCCAAGTATTCTTTTCAGCGGACTGGGAGTGAGATCATAGGTCATGGCTTTGCTTTTGTAAAGTAGCATTGCTTTAAAGAATGCTTGCTGATAAATCATTGACTTTTAAAGATAAAGAGCAGACATAGGAACACATCACAAAAGGATTGTTTTAGTAAAATGAAGTGAATCAGTTACATCGGCAGTAAAGAATATGCTTGGTTTGTTTGACAGGTCACGTTCTGTTTGCCTTTAAATTTGTAGCAATTTATGATTACATTTCAATTTGTTGCCTGGTGGCTTGTCCTTCTAAGGGTTCTTTGTTACAACACAGGCTTTTTGTGGCGCCCTGTCTAATATTACAATGCACTGGGAAGAAGATATTTACAGGTACCAGTCAGGCAGGAGAAGCGATCTTCTCTTAGCAACCAGCTAGACAGTGAAAAGAATGTCTACACAAGGTCTTCTTTTGAAAGGTTTTTAATGTATCACTGTATCACAAAGAACACATTATTAGTGAGGATTTCATGGGTTAACAATTTACATTATTATTTTCAGAGGCTGTAGATCACTTTTTGGGCCGATTTATACTTCACTCTTAGAAGATAAAAGCTCTCTTTTCAGCCATGGCTTATCAGGAGCAGGTGTTTGGCAAGTACCAGTACAAACCAACAGAGAAAACACTTTAATTCATTCTCAAATTGCAAAACAAATTGGCTCTGTCACCCGGAAACAAATGTTGCATATGAGCGTTGGGGTGTAAACTTAAATTTTCAAGTTCAGCTTTTGTTTGTTTGTTACCAAATTTCTTTGGTGACGTCATTTATCTGTTGATCTGCTTTAAGAACAAATCTGGATTATACTTCCCTTTCATATTGCTCCAGGTTTGGAGATTTCCCGCCGCTCGATGATGGTCAAAGCAGGAAACCATTGACTCAATGGTGTTTTAATGCCTTAACATGGGCAAGAAAGCTTTTGAAAGGAATTGGTTTAATGGATCTAGTTAGTGCCACTTTTTCCCCCTCTCTGCCGATAGCCTCCCCTCCCCTGTGTGGTCCTTGTCTGCGTGATTTGTTGGGGCTGTATGGAGTCAAGCTGCACCTGTTTCTTTATGCTAAGTCTCCGTTCAATTGGCATTGAAAGAAAACCTTAGTTCATGTGTGAACTGCAAGTGGCTGAGACTTTAAAAGGAAGGTTCTTAAATCTCTAGAAAGTGATAACACAACAATCAGTGCAGGAAGGCTGGAAAGAGAAAGTTGTGTGCACTGTGCATTTCACATGTAGGTCATTTATCAATGCAGATGGAGGAGTGTTTTGAAAGGGCCTCTTTTTTACTTCGATACACTGAGGGATTTTTCTTTTCTCCTCTTTTTGATGTGGCGGCTCCTCTGTGCCATCTTTGTTGGCAGGAGTGGGTCTCCTCCCTCCTCTGTGAACACCGCTAAGCTGCTTACTGATCTGGACCCACAATGTAGCCTCTGTTCCTGTCAGGACGTCCCCTCAATATGAGCCGAGCAGAGATGGGCGTCAGACCTCTGCTTGTATCGCACGCATTCAGTCAGAGACGCTTGTTAACGTCTTCTGGATCTTTTCATCAGGCTACAAAAGTCCCACAAAGATGTAAACTGTATCCTGTCAGTGCTAAAGAAGAAAGCGGGGAAGATGTGAGCAGGGGTGTGCTGAAAGTGATACACAGCTTTACAGTCTGAATAATGACTGCGAGTGAGAAAGGACCATCTGCTTGCCTCATCTTTGTTGTATTTCTGGCTATTCAGATGTTTTCCTGTAATATAGCTCTTCTGCCTCATATGTTTGTATTAATAGTTTAAAAGGAAGTAGTTAAGAAGTTCTTGTTGTTTATAAAGGATATGGTTAATGATGGCTAAACTGAAGCTGTCAGTCTGCAATTGTTAACACATTTAAGCTTCAATTAAGATGTGTTGATTTAATGCATTTCCAAATGCAAACCTTTGTTTAGATTACAATAACATTTCAAAGTGGACTGTAACATCTAGTCCAAGCTTGATTTATGGTTAGAAAACTTGTCTGAGGATAAAAGGTCTTTGCTCCCTTGTTGAGTGTTCACTTGTGCCGTCATCCTCTCTCATGCACTCAGTAAGACGGTTTTAATATTGCTGCAAGGACTGAGGGAGCTAATTTATTTCTGACTAAAATATCAACATTCTGTTCTTACTATTTGAGATAATAAAAATCATTTTTTGAGAATAAAATAATAAAAATTATTTTATTTGAGATAATAAAAATTATATTTGTGATAGGCAATTATATATATACTATTTGAGATAAAAAAATTATTTGTGATAGGCAATTTTATATATATATATATATATATATATATATATATATATAGATAGATATAGATATAGATAGATAGATATTATAGAAATAGACATTTCTTTATTTATATCTATCATTTTGTATTCCTTTAGAAATAAAATTGTACCCCAAACAGTTTTCTTACAATAGAGTACTCTCACTTGTTCTATTTATTGTAGTGTTAGTATTTTTAAGGGCCAGAGGCAAAAGTTTATTATGCAAGTATGAATTGCTTGACTTTCTCAACAGTACAACAGTCTGCTGTATTATTAGTGCTGTGTTTTGAATGGACATATGAGGTCTTGAATAAATAATGTTATGTCTTCCAAGAAATTCTGAAGTCTTTTAAGTAAGTAAAACCAGCTTGCTAGGTCAGTGTTTCCCAAATGTATGTGTTGAAGGCACCCCTATAGCTCCATTAATAAAGCTTGACACAAAACCAGAAATGTGTTCCTTTCAATTGATATTATTTTGGATATAATTGAGCATCTTTGTTCATTTTTAGTGCACTCTTAAACAAGAAAAAAAATCAATACTTTGAAGAAAGAGACTCTCCAAATAGCTTCTCTACATAATGAGACACCTGAGCTATTTTGCCTTTCACGAGTTTCTTGAAAAAGACCTAACAGTGCATTTATTTATAAATTAAATCCAATTAAGTCAAAGTTTCTGTTTTATAATTTTAACAAGGCAAGTCACTGTTTGGGAGTCGCTGTGGTAGATGATCACAGTGAAACTGTGCTGGCACTGTCCACTTTCACCATTCTGCCATTCTCACTGTCAGTAAATGTGTCTCAGGGATGAAGAGGAGGTCATGGCCCAGTACAGTCCTAGTGTGGTGAGTTATGCACTGGGCAGCAGTAGCACACAGAGACAAGGGAGTCCAGGCAGCTGGTGTGAAACCAAATCACCTTCCAGACCCCCATCAAGTCTGAGCGAGACTAGAAGCAGGTTGGTGTTTCAGAAATATGTATCTGTGAGTGTACTTCTTCATGAATAATACTAATAAAATTGATTAATACTCTCTTCAGGTCAGTCTCCAGCCTCTCGTCTCACTCCAGCTTTGAAGAAGAAATCAAGGCCTTAAGACACAAGTTAAACATCACCCATATAGATGAGGTTGTGTCCCATCTCAGGTGAGGGCATGCACTCTCTTTAGTCAGTAACTGAACATTTGTGCACCTTTAAGGGAACTGTGGGAAGGGACACTATTCGAAGGGTCTCTTTACATGAATGTGAGGAACTGAATCACTTTACGAAGTGGTCACTTTAAGGAAGTAATGTTGCTGTCGGTGGTGCATTCTCACGGTTTATTTTAAAAAGTACTTTATCTTACCTGGGAGTTTAAAATGATCAGCTACTCAGACTTAATCAGCGGGAAATATTCCTTACATATTTGCATTTTTATCTATGGGGGCCATCAAAATAAAGTGTTTGCAAATATTGAGCAGACAGTAATTTGTCTAATGACTTGAATTACAGGTAGTTGACATGTAGTTGCAATTTAAGTTACTTACAGTTAATGAAATAAGCAACAACTACATGTCAACTACCTTTTTCTTTAATTATACTGACCTCAAACTTACAAACAAACTAACTTGGTTGCTACACTACCAGTCAAAAGTTTTTGAACAGTAAGATTAAAAAAAAATAAAAAATTATACACTATACCATTCAAAAGCTTGGAGAAATTAAACAAAATTAATACTTTTATTTTGCAAAGATTCTTTAAATTGATCAATAGTGATGATAAAGGCATTTTTAATGTTACATAAGATTTTTTTTATTTCAGATAAATGCTGTTCTTCTGAACTTTCTATTCATCAAAGACACCTGAAAAAAAATCTACTCAACTGTTTTCAACATCATAATAGTAAATGTTTTGTTGAGCAGCAAATCAGAATATTAGAATGATTTCTGAAAGATCACGTGACTGGAGTAATGATGCTAAAAATTTAGCTTTGAAATCACAGGAATAAAT
>NW_015505453.1:638349-645933 GCF_001515645.1 Sinocyclocheilus grahami | reverse complement strand
TATTTCAGATAAATGCTGTTCTTCTGAACTCATTCTGTTCTTCTTATTCATCAAAGAAACCTGAAAAAAATCTACTCAACTGTTTTCAACATCATAATAGTAAATGTTTTGTTGAGCAGCAAATCAGAATATTAGAATGATTTCTGAAAGATCACGTGACTTGAGTAATGATGCTGAAAATTCAGCTTTGAAATCACAGGAATAAATGACATTTTAAAATATATTCAAATAGAAAACAGTTATTTGAAATAGTACAAATATTTTCAAATTTGTTTTTGCTGTACAGTTTTTGCTGTACTTTGGATCAAATAAATGCAGGCTTGGTGGGCATAAGAGACTTCTTTAAAAACATTAAAAACCTTACTGTTCAAAAACGTTTGACTGGTAGTGTATATGCACTGCACCCTTCAGAAAGCTCACTTCAAGTGCTCTGCCCTTTGGAGTGAGTAGAGCACAGAAATGGAAGTCACCCAGAGTGCGAGTAAATGCTATTATAACTGAGGATTGCTTTGTGCTTATTATGAAAACTATGAACAACACAGTAAAATGTCAGACCTAATTCCATGCATACAACAAATGCAATTACTTTTTATCAAGCAGACAATATTGGAATAATTTGTTTACACCCGAGGCCATGTACACAATGTAATGACTTTTTAGCCAGCAAGATTGTCCGTTTGCAGTTTGATCCTGTTGCGCAGTGAAGTTAATATTGTGGAACACACATTCCTCAGGGCAGAATTCTCCCTTCTTTGCTCAACATGTGCTCATGCTGACTGTGGATGCAGACCAGACACGCTCCTTCTTGTGCAAACATGCTGTTGTGAGAATAGAGTGTTGGACTGCCTCACCGTCCTTGCTTTTTGCCTCTTTCCAAGTCAGCTCATGCTCACACACACTTTCATCTAGGATTATATTACCTACTACTGGTTCGAAATCACCATCTACATTTTGAATTTAAGGTTGTTTGTAAGCTCATACATATGCTACCAGTCAAATGTTTGGACACACTTGACTGAACTAGTTTCTCTTGATCTTAAAAAGCTTAAATGCTTGAATTTAAATTGGCTACAAAATTAGTTCATTTGAAATTAATGAAATAGTTAATTAATTAGTTCACATTATTTTATGAAGATATAATGTATTTATTATCTATTTTTATCTATAGATAATAAATATCTATAGATAAAATATATATTTATTATCTATATTTAGATGTTTAGTTTATATAAATAAAATATATATATATTTTTTTTTATTTATATAAACTAAAGGTTTGCATTTATTTTTATTCAATTTTATATATATATATATAATACACTAAAGGTTTTAATTTATTTATTTTTATTTAATAAAATGTATTACATTTTATAATAAATTAATAAAGTTTCATGAAATTAGTATTTAACAATATTAAATCACATTCATTATTTTTATTTATATATTTATTAAATATCATGTGCTTTTAATTACTGATATGACCATTTCGTGCAGCCTCAGCACATCTTACAAGGGAAGAGAGACCCTCTTGAAGTTCCTCTCTCACTCTGTCCTGAAGCCTGTCTCTTTCAGTCCAACTTTCCAGACCTCTTCCCTTTTACTCTTCAGACCCCTCGCTCAACTCCTTACCACTCTCTCTTCCCTACCTCCCATCCTCTCCTTCCCCACCCAGCCAAGAGGAATGCTAACAGTAAGTCCTGCTCAGCGGGGCAGCAGGGTTTTGAGATAGAGGGAGGGGAACTGAAGCGAGCAGCCCGATCTATCCCTCCATCAGAACAAAAGACCTCATTGTGAGCAAATGAATACCAGACCCTGACATATCTTTAAAAACATTAAAGACCTTACTGTTCAAAAACGTTTGACTGGTAGTGTATATGCACTGCACCCTTCAGAAAGCTCACTTCAAGTGCTCTGCCCTTTGGAGTGAGTAGAGCACAGAAATGGAAGTCACCCAGAGTGCGAGGAAATGCTATTATAACTGAGGATTGCTTTGTGCTTATTATGAAAACTATGAACAACACAGTAAAATGTCAGACCTAATTCCATGCATACAACAAATGCAATTACTTTTTATCAAGCAGACAATTTTGGAATAATTTGTTTACACCCGAGGCCATGTACACAATGTAATGACTTTTTAGCCAGCAAGATTGTCCGTTTGCAGTTTGATCCTGTTGCGCAGTGAAGTTAATATTGTGGAACACACATTCCTCAGAGCAGAATTCTCCCTTCTTTGCTCAACATGTGCTCATGCTGACTGTGGATGCAGACCAGACACGCTCCTTCTTGTGCAAACATGCTGTTGTGAGAATAGAGTGTTGGACTGCCTCACCGTCCTTGCTTTTTGCCTCTTTCCAAGTCAGCTCATGCTCACACACACTTTCATCTAGGATTATATTACCTACTACTGGTTCGAAATCACCATCTACATTTTGAATTTAAGGTTGTTTGTAAGCTCATACATATGCTACCAGTCAAATGTTTGGACACACTTGACTGAACTAGTTTCTCTTGATCTTAAAAAGCTTAAATGCTTGAATTTAAATTGGCTACAAAATTAGTTCATTTGAAATTAATGAAATAGTTAATTAATTAGTTCACATTATTTTATGAAGATATAATGTATTTATTATCTATTTTTATCTATAGATAATAAATATCTATAGATAAAATATATATTTATTATCTATATTTAGATGTTTAGTTTATATAAATAAAATATATATATATTTTTTTTTATTTATATAAACTAAAGGTTTGCATTTATTTTTATTCAATTTTATATATATATATATAATACACTAAAGGTTTTAATTTATTTATTTTTATTTAATAAAATGTATTACATTTTATAATAAATTAATAAAGTTTCATGAAATTAGTATTTAACAATATTAAATCACATTCATTATTTTTATTTATATATTTATTAAATATCATGTGCTTTTAATTACTGATATGACCATTTCGTGCAGCCTCAGCACATCTTACAAGGGAAGAGAGACCCTCTTGAAGTTCCTCTCTCACTCTGTCCTGAAGCCTGTCTCTTTCAGTCCAACTTTCCAGACCTCTTCCCTTTTACTCTTCAGACCCCTCGCTCAACTCCTTACCACTCTCTCTTCCCTACCTCCCATCCTCTCCTTCCCCACCCAGCCAAGAGGAATGCTAACAGTAAGTCCTGCTCAGCGGGGCAGCAGGGTTTTGAGATAGAGGGAGGGGAACTGAAGCGAGCAGCCCGATCTATCCCTCCATCAGAACAAAAGACCTCATTGTGAGCAAATGAATACCAGACCCTGACATATGTAAGATTCCTTAGCCTTAAAAGAAAAGTGAAGGGAGTTTAAGTGACTACAAAGGTTATGTAACAGAGAAGTAGGCCAATTTTCAGTCCCCACTTATCTGGAAAAGAGTTCACGGTGCAGTGTCCAGTTCAGATAAAAACTCTTTACTTATTTCACTTGTTTAAGTGTAATTGAAGATGTCATGTTTTGTATGAAGTACTTAAATGAGAAGCAGTCCCCTATTTCATAGCAGTCCATAATGGAGTAGAATGTAGATAGTTATTTATGGTTGCCATTATGAACATAATTATTTGAATTTAATTTTTAATACCACTTAAAATTATGGCTTTTTTGTTTGTTTATATTTTTCCCAATCCACTTAAAGTCTGTCGATTTAGACTACATATTTAGACTTATAATAGAAGGTCTTGTTTGATTGACAGGTCAGTCATAACTGAAGAATCTGAAGCACTGAAAAGAGACGTGCAGGTCCTGCAGGTAAGGACTCATATTTCCAATAAATACTGGTTTTGATTGCATTTATTGATTCTGCATTGGGAAGGCAGAATAATATGAAAAAACAATTCCTCTGAGCACAGAGTTTGGCCGGGTTTTGTGGTTTCTGCATAGATTATCACTTTTTAGATGATCAATGATCAGATTTCCCTTCTGAGCTGCTCCATGTATTGCAAAATATCAAAAGCAAGTTTCCTCCTCATTAGACTAGTGCAGATCATAGTTCATTAATACAGCTGTTCTCCAAACCCAAGTCTGATTGTTGTAACACTGTAGAACTGCTTTTGCTGATTAAACAAACTGCTTATTAATTGTTTTCAATTATCTTTACTTGGTGCAACTGAAAAATGCAGAGTAAATGTTTATACTGACTCTCCTTACGTTTCTGCCTTTGGGAATGAGAGAGCTGCCCTTATATTTTAATTAAGAGAAAAAATGTAGCACTTTACATTACAGTGTCCAAGTTAGTGTAATTTCCTTCTATAGTAATCTCAACTGTATTTTTATTTGGTGAGTGCAAAAATCACTGCCATGATGCTACAGTGTTGTTATTGGTTGCTAGGGTCAGTGTTTTGTAGTATTATTTATATACTATTATAGGTTTTGATAATATTTTGAATTAGCTTTTTTTTCATATTATTTAATCTTTAATTTTAGTTTAGGATTTAGTCATTTTATTATTTGCTTTTGTTTTATTTTTTTGATTTAGCTTAAACTTATTTTAATTTCTATTTTTGTTTCAGTAATTTTAGTACTTCAATTTAAATGTATTTTATTTCTGATTTTCTGTTTTCTTTTATTTCAATTTTTCTTTTCTTTTAATGTTCATACGTTTGAGCTTTTTCATCTAATATTTTGAATTATTTCAAAATATTTGAACTGATTTGTAATAGTTTTAGTTTTAAAAGCACTCCTCCAAGTCTCAATGACTGGTGTCCAGATATGGCTTTGGTCTATCCTTCAGTGTATGTCTGTTTTGTTTTAAATATTTTGCCCATTTATCATCTGACAGATCAAAATGATCCAATCATTTCTAGGCAAACAACACGATTTGAGGTATCAGTCATGTGCCATGATTTGTCTCGTTTTGAGTTTATTTTAATATTAGAGAATTTATTCAGGTCTCTGAGCCTAAATATGAACAATAATAAGCAATTCTATGCTTAGCAAAGACAATGAAAATATCTACTAATAACAATGTGTAATTATGTACAGAACCACTAAGTACTTCTATAATTACACATTATGAACACTAATGTAACGTGTGAAGTAAAGAACAGTTGTTTCTTTTGATGTGTTACACATGCAGCTGGCAAATGGATAATCATGCATCAGATATACCATCATACAAGCATATGTTTTTCATAATGGATCACAGAGCATTTCTAGTATATCTGGAAACTCGTATGTTAAACTAGCTGATTGGTGCAGGAAGCTTTCCATCTATGCAGCCAAACACTGATCTCCTCTCAATCAGTCAGAGGAGCTTCAGGTTTCTACTGAACCACGTCATCCAAACTTCAGTTTCTCTTCAGTAAAAGTGCAGAGCTCAGCCACAGATGCCAAGCAAACGTGAGCACCATTAGTTTTTGTTTAACACACTATTTAAAGCATTCTATCCAGACGACTGGACACGTATACAGTTGACATGCGGTACAAATCCAGTCTACCACCCACTGTGAAATCTCATCCTGCTACACGTTAAGCATCACATACTGTATGTTCTGATTGGCTGTGATTACATCATGTCACGCAGCAGTTTCGTAAAAGTGCAGAGCTCAGCCACAGATGCCAAGCAAACGAGAGCACCATTAGTTTTTGTTTAACACACTATTTGAAGCATTCTATCCAGACGACTGGACACGTATACAGTTGACATGCGGTACAAATCCAGTCTACCACCCACTGTGAAATCTCATCCTGCTACACGTTAAGCATCACGTATGTTCTGATTGGCTGTGATTACATCATGTCACGCAGCAGTTTCACGTTTGAGGTGGACAGACAAATGACTTCTTGCTGGAAACTTGTCTCATCAAACTGCGCTGCTCTTGAAGTTCACCTAAATCGACAGGCACATTATTGACAGTGCAAAACCAGGGCATAGTGTTCCCTCTGGACTGGAATGTGTACTGTTACATTTGATGCTGAAGAAATTAAACAGTTTCTCTGGCTTACATAGTCTTTGGGGAGAAGTCAGTTTAATCTGAACTCTGTTAATCAGAATATTTGTGTCAGCCAAGAAATTAATGTTTGATTTATACCAGTTGTTCTCAACCAGGGGCCTGGGGTCGCAGCACAAAGGGGGCCACGAGATGGCTTTAAATTGTTTAAAATAATAAAACAGCTTTAAAATAAGTCAAAAATCAAGACGTAAACTAACATCATATTTCTAATTCACAATGTCTTCCTGCAACAATAACCAGTAGACCAGTGTTTCCATAGTCTTGGAAAACTTGAATAAATGTGGGAATTTTGAAAGTGTGATAGACCTGGAAAAGTCATGGAAATGATTAAATCTTTAGTTTAGTTTAGTTTAGTTTAGGGGGCATTGCCAGGGGCAATGCACATTAATAAACATGGCTGTAAATGTGCCAGAATTAGCCAAAATAGCAATTGATCTGTAGAGCCCCTTTAGACCTTGTGAGTTTTGAGTAAAATTATTGTTAAACACAATCATGAATGATTGGAAAATAAACAAGTAAAAATTATACATTTATGAATGCATTGCTTATACTAGGTGAGTAAACTCTGAAAAACTTTATGAAAAAAAAGTTCATGACTTTCATGAATTTAATTTGTTGTCATTTAAAATATTTACATATTTACCACAGCAGTGTTGATGAGAGAGTTTTTGTTAATATTTGAAATAGATGTTGTTTTTGTATTTTCTGTTTAAAGAAAATGTTTTTTTAATTGTAAAGTTTGTCTATTTGTTGTGTTTTGGTCGTTTTTACATGTGATTTTTAATAATTAAAGTTGGTTTATTTAGTTTGAGTCATTTAAGTACTTCAATATCAAATGCCTTGGCAACTATACCTGAAATAATTTTTATTTCAGTTTATGTGGTCACACTTTATTTTAAGGGCCAATTGTCGCTATTAACAAACCATTAACTATATGACTTTTGCCTCAATAAACTCCTAATTTACTGTTTATTAATAGTAAGGTAGTTGTTAAATTTAGGTATTGGGTAGAATTAGGGATGTAGAATATGGTCATGCAGAATATGTGCTTTATAAGTACTAATAAACAGCCAATATCTTAATATTATCTTAATGCTAATAAGCAAATAGTGAGAATTGGTCCCAATTCTAGCATTTGTGTTTATTAAGTAAATTATTATTATTATTTTTTGTTTTAGTTAGCGATAATCAAGGGCGTAGTTTTGGTCTGAACATTGCAGGAGTTGAAGTGTGAACTGTTTTAGTAGAGTCCCGGGTCATGCTCATTCATAAGGTTTATGAACTGCTCCGTTTGGTTCGTAAGTAAGGTTATCGCTTATAAAAGAGCTGAAGGCGTGATAGCCTGATTCTAGGTTTCCATTAACCATGGTATAAATAATGGGGGGTTGTACTTGCTAGATTTGGTTATTGGGGGGACCCTAAAATTGAAAAGACACATGGTTAGATACTGTATGTTTGATAAAGTACTGAGCTCATGTCATTGTGCTTGTCATTCTACTTCAGTTTTATATCGCCATGAGCACTGAAGTACACACACTATTGTAAAGACGTCGCTTCTTTTAGGATGCAGGACATGGGAGAGAAAGGTTTTAATTTTTGCA
>NW_015505453.1:603837-637256 GCF_001515645.1 Sinocyclocheilus grahami | reverse complement strand
TATCACAGGAATACCTTGAGACTGAGAGAGCCAGTGCTCAGACAGAACCTGTATCTCCAGAACCCAGTGTAGCAGGTACGTGTTTATTAATCTTGAGTTTTCATGCAATTCTGTTTTAGACAAAAGCCTACTGACAGACTGAACTAAAACAAGACTGCATACTCAACTATGCCCTGCAGTCTCTTTTGTTGAGCCGTCCTACTGCATAATTTTTCCTAATAAACATTACATCATAATGACCATTAAATCATCTTGTTATAACCCTTTACAATTCTCCAGATGTGAAGTGGCCTTTTGAATTGTGTATCACCACCATCTAGTGGTTCACCACTGAAGCACATTTCCTGTTTAACTCCTTTGGCTGATGAAAAACTGTAAGCTCATGTGTGATGTGCAGTTTCTTTAGCTTGTATAGACAAGAACTCTTTCTTTAAAAACTTAAGTAAACAAGATAAATCGGTAATTATGCCGTCTCAAAGAAAACCACTCGTAAGCACAGCTTGTCAGTAAGCAAGATTACAATCTTCAATCTACAAAGGTCAATCTGCTCAGATCAGAATGATTTTCAATGAAAGTAACAAAGCAGAATTCTCTCTTTCTTTTTTAATAGAATTTAATTTTTTCCCAAGGTGATTGTTAAAAGGTTTGTGGTGAAGCAGGCTACCTATCACTGATTTCTTGTTTTCTCTTTTGGCTTTCAGAG
This sequence comes from Sinocyclocheilus grahami, assembly GCF_001515645.1. Taxonomy (NCBI): domain Eukaryota; kingdom Metazoa; phylum Chordata; class Actinopteri; order Cypriniformes; family Cyprinidae; genus Sinocyclocheilus; species Sinocyclocheilus grahami. The sequence continues at coordinate 636,553 of NW_015505453.1, read as the reverse complement.
CTCAAAGAAGAACGGAGACTCATTCAGAGGAATCTGAACGAACAGAGTTTAATAACCAACAACACAAATAATCAGAGTAACAGAAACCCACACATCCACATAAGGTCAGATCAGCTTTCTAGAATAAGTCTTTGTATCTTTCTTGAGAAAAATGCAAAATCATGTAGCTGATCCAATGCTCTTTTGGAATATGTGTGTGCGTGCGTGTGTGTGTACATTAAAAAAATGTATGTCTAGGCTATTGTACATAGGAAAAAACCCACAGCGATAAAACACAAACCACAATCTGATCTTTAAAATAAACTTTATTTACCATTTCAAATTGAACAGTTTACAGCTGACACGACTAAGACAATTTCAATGCTGTTTGACCCTAAAATTGAAAAGACACATGGTTAGATACTGTATGTTTGATAAAGTACTGAGCTCATGTCATTGTGCTTGTCATTCTACTTCAGTTTTATATCGCCATGAGCACTGAAGTACACACACTATTGTAAAGACGTCGCTTCTTTTAGGATGCAGGACATGGGAGAGAAAGGTTTTAATTTTTGCATTATTTTCTGCTACTTTCAAACATATTTTTAAAGTGTCGTAACAACATGAAAATACATGATACTGTTGACATTAACCAAAAGAATTCACAGTTTCAACTGAGATATGCTGATTCTGTTTAGTTTTAATTAATACAGCAATAAACCTGTACTCAATGGATATTTCCATCTTGGACCTAGAGGTATTTGTGTTCATATTTTTTTCACCAAATTCTAATATTTGTTTTAAGGTGTATGCCGTCACAATTAAATTTACACTTAGAAATATCCAGGCCAAATTAGGAGTAAAGTCCATTTAAATTTCTTAATATACCCAAATACAATTCCCGTTATTCAATTTTGATCGTTTTAAATGCATTTCAAAAATATTCAAAGTGTTAAAACATTTTTTCCAGGTAATCAAATTTGCTTTACAATGTGCATAATACATGAAACTGGATCACAGGTCGACAGTAATGTTCTTAAAGGGTTTGCAGCACTACAAATACACTTGTGTACAATACTGAGATGAAGATATAACATTGTTGGCTTTAGACTGTGTCCTTCTTCATCAATAAACGATTTCTGTTTGACCAGATGCTGATGAAAAAAGCCGTTTCAGTAAAAAGCCTTTGTTTGGCAATGAGTTTGAGATCAGCTGGCTTGAGGAGGTTTAGGGGGCGAAAAAATGTAGTGTCACTGAACATAGCTAAAAATGATTACAACTGATGGTAAAATACAGTTTTAGTACTATAAAAATAAAAAGGAAAAATCTCTTACAAAGGTAGATTCTGCTTGTTAAATGGCAAAAACGGATAATTACATACTGATTAAAATTACGACATCAATAGTGACACTAACATGAACTAGGTTTGACTCAGCAGTTGAACGTCCACTACACAGAACACTCTGTACACATAACATTAGCTACGTTACAATAAGAAATAAAGTAAAAACAACTACAAATAAACCCCACTACAGCAACCCACCCTGATAAAAACAGAAAACACAAACATACACATCAGTTGAGTTTTTGTCTTTTTTTACATTACTGTACAACGGAGAGAGGTGGGGAACAGTGCAAGAACGGCACTGATGCATAACGAGTCGATTGTTAAAAAGAGTTTGCATGTCAAGGTCAAAATCCAGGTCTGTTCACATCGCAGTACCTAGAGACAGACACATGGTCTTCATGCCACGTTCAAGGTCTGAGGACCACACATCAGAAAATTGAGAGGGCTTCAATCTTGTGCATTCACATTTCCGACAGCGATTAATCATACTGTAGCTACTGCGCACGTAGCCAGCTAAAGTGAACCAGTAAATAAAAGTGCTGTTAGTCTCACGTCACCTAAACTGCTGCTCCACATCGCAGTACCTAGAGACAGACACATGGTCTTCATGCCACGTTCGAGGTCTGAGGACCACACATCAGAAAATTGAGAGGGCTTCAATCTTGTGCATTCACATTTCCGACAGCGATTAATCATACTGTAGCTACTGCGCACGTAGCCAGCTAAAGTGAACCAGTAAATAAAAGTGCTGTTAGTCTCACGTCACCTAAACTGCTGCTCTTATCTACTGCACTAACTGTCTAACAGAGGAAAAGCTAGAGTTTGTGACCTGCAGGTACGGTTGTGCTAAGACCAATGAACCTCTAACTACTCCCCTGAGTGTCCGATACCTCCTGTTAGGCAGCAGGGTTACTTTAATTCTTCTCTCTTTTTTCCTTACTTCTTAAAGTTAGATTGTGTTTTGTATATTTTTGGATAAAATCTTAAACATATATCATACCTTCATGCAAAGATTAATAAAATGTACAAATAGCAATGACGTAGACTATTATGCCATCAGGTTTTTGAATACTGACTTTATCTGTGACCTGCTCCATCATTTTGAGTCATTTTGGCCCAGAAAGAGTTTTATTCAGAGAAAGATCTCAAACAAATATAAAAAAACTTTCAAAAACATAACTGTTTATGATCCATTGCGGAAATCTAATTAAATGGTGCTGTCATAAAAACTTGTGAGAAAATGACATCTAAATTCCAAACAATTCTCAGACATTTTTGATAGAATCTGGAGATTTATTCAAGCTTACTTTAAATAAGACATCAATTACATGTGCTTACAGTGTATATATTTACGATTTTACTAATATGCTCTTCTCTAAGCTTTTTTTTAGCAATGGACACAACGACTTTCCTGAGGTAAAGGTAACGTCACATATATATATATATATATCATACCTTCATGCAAAGATTAATAAAATGTACAAATAGCAATGACGTAGACTATTATGCCATCAGGTTTTTGATTACTGACTTTATCTGTGACCTGCTCCATCATTTTGAGTCATTTTGGCCCAGAAAGAGTTTTATTCAGAGAAAGATCTCAAACAAATATAAAAAAAACTTTCAAAAACATAATTGTTTATGATCCGTTGCGGAAATCTAATTAAATGGTGCTGTCATAAAAACTTGTGAGAAAATGACATCTAAATTCCAAACAATTCTCAGACATTTTTGATAGAATCTGGAGATTTATTCAAGCTTACTTTAAATAAGACATCAATTACATGTGTTTACAGTGTATATATTTACGATTTTACTAATATGCTCTTCTCTAAGCTTTTTTTTAGCAATGGACACAACGACTTTCCTGAGGTAAAGGTAACGTCACGTAATGTTGTTCACAAGCTGTTTCATTCCCGTCTTTCTGCAGCTGAAACACGATTACATGAGAGACGACAAATTTAGTTGTACTGCATCTTTCAAAATACCTTCTGATGTTCATTTGTTTTTTTGTGCTATAACTAGTAGTAAAGAAAAAGAGATGATCTGTTCACTCGCGCTCCACGCGGCCTTTAAACTGAGGCAGCTTTAGCGATCAGTATCTGGGTTTCCATCCAAAGCTGCGAATTTAACTTATGCGCAAAATTGAAATATAGCGCAAAACATTTGCGAACAAGCACTGTTTCTATCCAATGAGTCAAAGAGAACAAAACAGTCACTTCCTGATATAAATCACTAAGAAAAGTAGGAGAAGCTACTGAATATAATAATTTTCATATATAATAAATTACTTGCGCCTAAGAGCGAGCAGACGAAACACAATAAATGCGGTCATTGCTCTCGGAGGCGGATGCTGCTGTTTGGGAACGCAGTCGTGTAAGACATTTCTGGTAGGCAATTATACAGAAATACTTTGATGACAGACTTTGCTCGGGCATTTCCGAATGACCATAACGACATTTCAGATGCTGTGGAATGATATCGGTCCACTGGTTAGTCAGGATTTGCCGTCCCATAGCGCAAAGTCACATTACTTTTCACATTAACCCTTTTTTCGTCAAAAACAACCTCAAGCAAGCGTAAAAACTTTTTTTGCGAATTAAGGGGTTTTTATTCGAAATTTGGCGTTTCCATCACTCGTTTCTCATGCGATACTTCAAAATGCGCATTAACATAGGGCGATGGAAACATAGCTTATGACATCAAAATGACATGTTCGAATTTCATAATTAAATTAAGCTAATTTGAAAGCTGAGACTTTGTATTATCAAACTTCGTATTATCAAAACGAATGCAACAAAGCATTTCTTTGCCTCATTCCGACTCAAAATGAAGGAGCACGTCACATATTGCATTTCTCCTCGCACAACACAGGAGAGAAATGCCAAATAAACTATTTTGTCTCGACTATATACAGAGATTCACTGTGTAATCAGAAGTCTCAATACATGATGCGTCAGCACATTAGCAGCTGCATAGCCAGACTCCCTGTTAAAAGGCGTCAGGCGACATCCCAGACAAATTCACAGTGTAACCAGGACTCTTCATCCAAGTATATGTTCCACTACAACCGTATGCATCATAAGTAAAGGGGCCTTGTTGAAACATCACTGAAATTATATGATGTGCGGCATCTAGCCATACCAACAATATGACCAAAATTATCCATACCAGTATATCCCCTCTCTACAAAACCAGAACGAAACAGAATGCACCACATTACCATAAAATGCTGTGGTTTCTATGGTAAAAATTGGATAGTTTGACCATTTATTTGTCTAGCAAGTCTATATAATGTTGTTTTAAAATACTAGGCCAAAAAAGCTGAGTTCCCCAACGATTTCACTAACTAACCACAGTGATTTTTGACTGATGCTACGTTTACTTCTGGTCATTCCACATGCAACCTTGAGTTACCTCTTTTTTCAGTGTTCAATGACACGACCGTTCAGCTCAGCACAGCCAGATGCCTTTAAATGACACATACACACCAGTTCAAGTCTCTTAACCACACATAGACAACAAAATACACACAAACATACCAATTAAATCGGAACACAAAGGCCTGTGCACGTTTTTGGTAACATGCCTCTTTTTCCGTGTAGAGCGGGGTTAGTGTGCATACTACAGTACGGAATCTAATGAGGAACTAGCTGCTTCTGTTATCGCACACATGCTCCCCTCGCTCAGGAGATGCCTCGGCTCGAGATGCCCGGAAGACTAGACAGATTTGGCATTTCATGTGGAAGTTCCTACATGAAAACCCCTCCTTCATGTCAAACACTCAACATCAGCAATAAATCATCTCAAGGTGTTGGAAAATGTTTTGCAAAAAACAACCCTGTTTGTAACCCTGAGAATGGGCTTGAGAAGTTATATGCCTCGGTCCAGATACCTCAGTCAGTAAGAGCTTAAGACCAAATATCCTTTGTTTTGTATTTGTGCTCACTTAAATGGAAATCAAGTTGATATTCTCTTGGCCTATGTTTATTTATCGGTATCAGCCAGTCTACTTGGCCAGTTAACAAAAGTGTTAGCTCCAAAATTGACTGGAAATCTAGTCAATGGATAATAGACGTTCTGTTTTGTAGTTTTAGGTGGATTTGGAGTTATTATGGTGTTAAAAGGTCATTTAACATGCATTATATCATGTACTGGCATTACACTGACCATCAGCCACCCTGCTCTCAGACACCAACATTGGCCATTTAAAACCCCATATTGGCTTGTGAATGAGATGGTCCCCAAACAAGAAAATGGGTACAAAACAGAAACTGAAAATAACACTCCATTTAACAGTGCCATTACAACATTGCCACAAAGAATATTTGGTCTTCAGCTATTAAACCTGACCAGCGCTGCCACCACTATACACACGAGCCAAGTCCCACTGTAGCTTCTGCTGCCGCTACAGTCACATTTCCAGACTACTCAACACAGAGTGAAAATATTGTACAATGCGCTATATACACACTGCGTGTATGCAAACACCTCTTGTATATGAACATGTCTTAAAAAAAAAAAAACTGCAGTATTAAATTAAGTGAACAAAAAGAAAAAGGTTTTGGATGACAACCAATTTCTCTAGAGGTTAGATTTCATAAAGCCCTTACAATATGTAAAGGTCTCCAGCGAGAGTGGCCTGTCCCGCTGTGTGGGAATGGGAACCGTCCTGGGGGAAGGGTGGGGAGGGGCTCCTCTATGCGCTTGGTGAGGGGTTTAATGTGGAGCCGTTGCTTCCTGGGATGGTCAAACCGATCTCATCCTCTTTCTCCTTGAGTTTCTCTTTACCCTCATTCTTCAGGTCTTCTTTGAGAGGGCACACCTCCACTGACTCAGGGCCTGTAGTGGCGTATCGGCCCTTGCGGTGCTCCTGGAGAGCCGGGCCCCAGGTGGGGTCAGGCTTCACGGAGTTCTTCAAACGCTGCAGAGGTAAGAGTCGATTTATCAACTGTTTTAATGTAGGATTGACATATTTTAAAGCTAAAACTAGATCATTTTTCAGGAAAATAGTAGTTGTTACCATGATTCACTTTTTTTCTTAAGGCATATTTACACCAAGAACAAAATGTAAAAAGCAGACCTGATATTCAAATGGCATGAACAAAGAGGATATTTACTCTAATACTATAGGTGGCGCAATGCACTGGCTGCTCCGACATTTTCCAAATTAGTACAGAAAATAATGTTATGTCTGTGCAAAACATCCAGAATAAACAAAACATTAAAGATTAAGTAATAATGAAGTCATGCTGCATCGGAAGATGGTATAATACATTAAAACAACTGCAGAAGCAAGTTTTAAAGGCATAGTTCACCCAAAAATGAAAATTCTGAGTTTTCTGACCCTGCATAGACAGCAACGCAACTACCACGTTCAAGGCCATGAACGGTAGTAAGGAAATTGTTAAAATAGTGCATGTGACATCAGTGGTTTAACCGTAATTTTACGAAGCTAAGAGAATAATGTTTGTGGACAAAGAAAACCCAAATAACGACTTTATTCAACAATTTCTTCTTTTCCCGTGTAAGTCCCTAATGCACATACCACGACGGATGCGTGTGATGCCGCTGACGCAGAAGCCTCTCTCTTAGTTCATCGTCTGTATATCCTAGTTCAAATAAGTAAGGCTGGGCAAAAAATTGCAAGTCATCCTCTCTATCGAAATCTTCAGACATGTTTACGAAGACTGTTTTATGTACAGCGTGCGTCATCTTCTGCTTGTATACGAGGCGCTGCGCATCCCGGTTCTACGTCAGAACGCGAGTTCCTGTGTTAGCAGCATCACATGCATGCGTCGTAGTACTCGCCTGAATGCACAGCGGAGACTGACAGGAAACAGAAAAAATGTTGAATAAAGTCCTTATTTTTGTTTTCTTTGTGCGCAAAAATTATTCTTAACGATCTCCTTACTGCCTTTCTGGGCCTTGAACATGTCAGTTACATTGCTGTCTATGCCAGGTCAGAAAGTTCTCGGATTTCATCAAAAATATCTTCATTTGTGTTCTGAAGATGAACGCAGGTCTTACGTGTTTGGAACGACATGAGGGTGTGTAATTAATGACAGAATTTTCATTTTTGGGTGAACTATCCCTTTAAGGTGCCGATGACAGCTCTTTAAGCAGAACACATCTTACCTCTAAAAATGTGGATCCTTCAGACACAGCAATCTTGAACAGAGCATAGATAGGTATACAGATGACTGAAGACAAAGCCATGAAAAACCCAATGACCAGTGACCAGCTGGGGTATACATAGTCATTGTAGGTAATGGGCTTGTACTGTATCACGGTGAAAATCAGAATAAACTGTGAAGAGACAGAGAACAAAAAAAAGATTTGATTGAGTGATATGGAGAAACCTGATTCAGGGGGGAAAAACTGAATCAGAAAAACCTAAAACAGACTGTCACTCACAGTAATAATGAAAGGCGACACAAATCTCCAGCAGATCCTGAAGAAGACTGGAGGAGGGAAGCCTAGCATCATCTCCACATCTTTAAAATATTTCTTGTGGCCTAGGTGGGAACACAACATTGAAATTAACACCTCAGTGTACATCCAGCTACTGTGGCCTTTAAATAGACCATGTAGAAAGTGACTTATTTGAGGACTCACCATAGACATACATTATACAGATGCACATAATGCAAGAGATGACGACCAGAGAGAAACTGGCAGCGTAGTTGTCCATAAGCAGCAACCAGTATATTCCTGCCTAAATCACACGCAGCATAATAGATCAAGTCAATCCATGGATTAAGGATGTGTGTCTTTTTTTGTTTGCTCGAGTGTGTTTTTGTTACTCACCCGTGTGGTCAGCGGCACTCCCAGGAGGAATCCTATTACAGCGACTCCCAGTGTGACATAGGTCTTATTTTTGATAATCCAGTCAGTTCCAATCTCATCTACTACAGCCGTCACCAGAGTCTCCAGTAGACAGAACTACAACAGTGAACAGAAAAAAATAAATAAATGTATATCACTTTTTTCATGAACTACTAGTTAAACAGGACATTTACTAAAATAAATACTAGTTCTGGTAAAGCAAGTAAGGTGAAATTTGTAGGTAAAAATGTAAAATAAATAAATACAAATATACATAAAAGGAGAAGAGGAAAGGCTTTGAAGAGATAAGTAATTTGAAATGTACTATAAACAGATGAAAAAAGAAAAGAACACATTTATAAAACGGCATTTCTGTATGCAGATATTATAAAGAAGTCATTGTTGGTTGGATTGTGAATGCTTAACATTCAGTTGCTGGGAGATTTTCATACTTTAATCTTAAAATCCTTAAAAAGTATAAGACCAAAAATAGACAAAATGTTGAAATTATCTAAATTATAGTTTGAATAGAGTCCAATAAGTGGTCCAGGCTGAATTTCACAACTGATCAAATGCTTGGTGTCAGTTTATTATTATTATTATTATATATTTTTTTTATTATAATAATATTTCACCATATTCCTAGTTTTACTACATTTTGTTTTATAAATGCAGCTTTGGTGAGCATTAGAGAATCATTTAAAAAAATAAATAAAAACCTAACCAATTCTAAACTTTTGATCTGTACTGTAATTGCAGAAAACTGTGGTAAAGAAAAGAATGACAAATAAAAATACCTGAGTACCAAGGCCCAATAAAATGAGCATAAAGAAGAACAGCAGGGACCAGAGTGGTGATATGGGCAGCAATGTTAGGGCCTCCGGGTAGGCCACAAATGCCAGGCCTGGCCCATGATCGGCCACCTCTGACACATCCACCCCCAGATGATTAGCCATGAATCCCAGGATGGAGAAAATAACAAAGCCAGCATACACACTGGTACCACAGTTTGTTACACTGATGATGATACTGTCTCTGTTTGAAAACAGACAAATAATTTTTATAATTATTAGTAAGCCCGCAGTCATATCAGAATTTGAACTGAAATTCTTTCATTCCTTCCTTGATTTCACATAATACAAGTTAGAAGTTCTATGCATTTATCAGTACCAGCCACATGGGGGTGCTACAGTATTCTGTATTCATTCAGTATTATTATGTATGAAAGTCATCAAGCACTCACCACACTCAAATACACAATACTTAAAGTCTAAGTGTTTTAAAATGACAGAGAAGCAGAAAAAAACTAAGGGATAAAATGTTTATTACCTAAAACAGTTATTGTGGAACTTGTTATATGATGCCATGGTGATAAGCCCACCCCAGGCGCAGCCCAGTGAATAGAAAATCTGAGAGGCAGCATCCCCCCATACCTGCAGAACACAAAATATGTTATTATAAACATAATATCAGTGATCACTTGCAGCTACAGTATGCACAGTTGTATAATGTACTGACCTTGGCATCTAGAATTTTCTCCCACTGAGGGGTCAAATAGTATTTGATACCACTGACGGCTCCTTCCAGAGTGATTCCTCTGATGAAGAGAATGGTCAGCACCACATAAGGGAAGGTTGCTGTGAAATACACCACCTGATGAAAGACATGATATTAAAACTCAATAAAAAAAACACATGTAGGTATGGCAAGCAGTGCTATTTCAGTGTTATATTATTTTGAATAAGCTTTTATTTTTTTATTTTTTGTTATTTTAATATCAGATTCTATACAGCTTTCACTTTTCTCACTTTAGTGTATTATTTCTTTATTTATTTTTTTCAGATTATTATTATTATTATATATTTTTTTTATTATAATAATATTTCACCATATTCCTAGTTTTACTACATTTTGTTTTATAAATGCAGCTTTGGTGAGCATTAGAGAATCATTTAAAAAAATAAATAAAAACCTAACCAATTCTAAACTTTTGATCTGTACTGTAATTGCAGAAAACTGTGGTAAAGAAAAGAATGACAAATAAAAATACCTGAGTACCAAGGCCCAATAAAATGAGCATAAAGAAGAACAGCAGGGACCAGAGTGGTGATATGGGCAGCAATGTTAGGGCCTCCGGGTAGGCCACAAATGCCAGGCCTGGCCCATGATCGGCCACCTCTGACACATCCACCCCCAGATGATTAGCCATGAATCCCAGGATGGAGAAAATAACAAAGCCAGCATACACACTGGTACCACAGTTTGTTACACTGATGATGATACTGTCTCTGTTTGAAAACAGACAAATAATTTTTATAATTATTAGTAAGCCCGCAGTCATATCAGAATTTGAACTGAAATTATTTCATTCCTTCCTTGATTTCACATAATACAAGTTAGAAGTTCTATGCATTTATCAGTACCAGCCACATGGGGGTGCTACAGTATTCTGTATTCATTCAGTATTATTATGTATGAAAGTCATCAAGCACTCACCACACTCAAATACACAATACTTAAAGTCTAAGTGTTTTAAAATGACAGAGAAGCAGAAAAAAACTAAGGGATAAAATGTTTATTACCTAAAACAGTTATTGTGGAACTTGTTATATGATGCCATGGTGATAAGCCCACCCCAGGCGCAGCCCAGTGAATAGAAAATCTGAGAGGCAGCATCCCCCCATACCTGCAGAACACAAAATATGTTATTATAAACATAATATCAGTGATCACTTGCAGCTACAGTATGCACAGTTGTATAATGTACTGACCTTGGCATCTAGAATTTTCTCCCACTGAGGGGTCAAATAGTATTTGATACCACTGACGGCTCCTTCCAGAGTGATTCCTCTGATGAAGAGAATGGTCAGCACCACATAAGGGAAGGTTGCTGTGAAATACACCACCTGATGAAAGACATGATATTAAAACTCAATAAAAAAAAACACATGTAGGTATGGCAAGCAGTGCTATTTCAGTGTTATATTATTTTGAATAAGCTTTTATTTTTTAATTTTTTGTTATTTTAATATCAGATTCTATACAGCTTTCACTTTTCTCACTTTAGTGTATTATTTCTTTATTTATTTTTTTCAGCTAGTTGCCAAAGTCTTTAATCTAATATTCACATTTTAATATTATGTCACAGGAATGGATGTTCAACTCACCTTGCCTGATGACTTGACTCCTCGAATAAGACAGAGGAACACAACTACCCATGATACAGCTAGACAGCCCAGGATAGGTAGACGCACCTCCCCGAAGTCCCCAATACCATCAGAGACATTCAGCACATAGTTCCTGAGAGGGCAAAAGCCAGTAAAAGAGGGGTGAGAGACTGCAGGATGTAATACAAAGCATAAACAATTCACTCATCAAATTTATCATGCTGATCTAAGTATTTATTATTATTAATATTTTGTCAGAGCTTGCCTTTAGGTTAAACACATTAGAGCACAGTCCCATCAAAAACAACCTCATCCACACAATGAATGAGTTTACAGAAGGCAAGAACAAGAAGGTCTTTCATACCACGGGGACAACACAGTCCAGAGGGCACAAAGCATTTATAAAGATGTTAAACGGTCCGCAAACCTCTCATGGTCAAAACCTTGTATTCTCTGACCACAGGCAGTAAAGTGAAGCATTCATTCCAAACCACATACAATCACAATCACACTCTTGGAAAATCAAAACATTCTGTGCCTTCTTTCTTTCCCATTGTCTTGTTATGTCATCCTACATAGTGTTCAAAGATAGTTCAGCAAACACATCTGTCAAGTTCAATGCACAAAGATCCAAACATCAAGACAAAATGCAAGATTCCTGCAAACATGTATTAATTACCAGCTTTCAACTATCAATCTGTCATGAATTTTCCGAACTGATGAATAATGGATTCACTATATAATTATCTTGAGACTCAACTCTCTGGATCTTTTCTTGCAAACATATACGGATTTCAGTGCCGCTTATTTTTTGTCTTGTTAATTTATTTAAAAATACATTAAAAATGTCTCTACTATAAAGAGAATGTTTTAATTTATGTATTAAAATTAATTTAAATATTTTTGGGGGGGCATGCCAGGCTGATACAACTGTCTTGTCAACAAAAGAAACAAATGAATTATTTATTATACTACTTATTATGTCTTAAGAAAATGATATACTAACAACTACTGTCCATTTAAAGTTACGTGGTCCAATCAACATGCAGAAAAACTGGAAATTACATCATAGAGAGGACCTGCTCAATAATAATCTTAAAAATCTTTTAAAATATCCAATAAGTCTTTTTAGACAAGGCAATGTTATTTTAGGTTTTGAAATGTCATACAAAAACTATAATTCATTTTATTTTATTAATGATTCATAATATTAAAAAAAAACATTTTACCTTTAGACAATTTTTATATTTAAATAATTATAATTACTACAGTAAGATACATAGATGAATCGACCTACAAAGGTGTGCATTTACCTCCAGTACTCTTCACTAGGACTGGTCCTTTTGGTGCGGTTGACTATCTCAGTCACCCCTGACACGACAGCAGACACATTGGCGAAGGTGGCGTTAGCTCGTGGAGTGCCCACCACTCCAGCGCAGTCAGGAGTGTTCCAGGGGTTGTTACAGTACGTCCAGGGCAGCAGGTTTGTCATGGACATGAAGAAGTAATAAAATGCAATGCAAATCACCACATTGTAGTAAATCCCAATATAGGTCGAGACCACCATCATTCCATAGCCCACACCTTGAAGGAAAGAGAACAACCAAATGACAATTTGGTTAATGGATATTTAGTTTTGAAAACCCAGAAAGCAATAGACTCATCTGAGAAACCTGTGATGTAACATCAAAAATAACCAACAACAGTGAACACTAAAACGTATATTGGGATTGCATGATATGGTAAATAAATCTAGATGAAATCGTATTATTTTGAAAAATGCTGAAATATTGCTTTTCAACACAATAAAGCATTTAATCATATTCTGCATTTCTAAATTTCAACAGTATGTGCAAAACATACCAACCAGTAGGTGGTGTCGGTTTTCATGAATTAAACATTATCTGGTGGCAGTAGAAATACTGAAACCCACAAAACTAAAACTAAACTAAACTAAATGAATTGAGTGAGTTGGTGAGTGGCTGAAATGACTGAAGGAAAAGCTGGTTTTGGAAAAACAATGTTTTTTTCTGTTTATCCTCATTCAAAATAATTATTTACATTAAATAAAGTTTAAAAAAAAAGTTTTTTTTAAATTGTGAAATTAGCTTTTTGTCTTCAGAAAATGTTTGCCACAATGACTAAAAATTTAACTGATATCTATTATTAAAGTAAAAATGTTTTGAAGAAATTATGACAGTGAAACTGGCGCATTTAGCATTCACGTGGCACATTTTTAAACCAAACTCAGACCACCTCCTGATTTTGTGAGGAGCGTTTAGATATTGCAAGCCACCCTGAGGTGAAGAAAACACTGTAAGAGTGTATGTTTAAAATTAATTACTAGTTTAACATGTAAAACAGGTCATGCCATACATTAAAGGGCAAACCAACCCACATAGATTAATCTGTGACTTTTCAGTTTTCATTGAAATATTTTTTGTTCTCACACCTCCTTTAACGGCCTCATGCTCACCTTTAAACATGGGGCTGACCTTCCAGACTCCCAAGCACCCGAGGGAGGTGAACTGCCCAAAAGAGAGCTCCAGGAAGAACAGAGGGATGCCACAAAACACCAGCATGATGAAGTATGGGAACATGAAGGCGCCTGTGATACACAAACGCCCACAGAGTTACATAACCATTTTATCCCGACACATTAGTCTTCTAGCTAAAGACAGACAGGTAGGTGTTCTTATTTACATAAACAGTAGGAAACAAAAGTAGTTTAAAAATGACACAAAGAATAGCCATGGTCTATTTTCAATTATAGTGTTCCCTAATGCTTACGCACATAAGCGAGTAACACCTGATGATACACAACCGATCTAATTTGATTGGACGAGCTGCATTTCAACTGCATAATGGAATGGAATGTGGATTCCTTGCTTTCCTTGTTTTTAAGACAAGGGCGGAGTACGGCCCTGGGCAATGGGGTTGATGTATTGAGTGCCAGGGGCCTCAAACTGAGGGGCCCACAGTAGCCCAACATCAAGGAACAAGGCACTTCATCCTGATACAGATAGGTGAACATTGCTTGAATAATAATATGGATCTAATAAAATGCAATGAATGATCGAAGATGCATACAAATAGTTTTAAAAAAGCTGCTGGTGCCCTGTGACCTAACAGGACCATAATCCATCCTTGTTTAAAGAGCCTGGAGTTCAGTTACTTATCTGAATTCTGGGCTAATTCAGGGTATGGCTTCCGAATCCGATTAGCGGCAGCTCTAGGAATATGAGATCATGGGGCAGAGGTTTCCGGGCCAGGTCATTAGGGACCTGCTTCTAGAGACCCTTGCTTACTCTAGCCTGGTCTATTTTAAGTGAGGTGTGTTATGAGACTTGATACCAAACGAGTACCCTTTTAAGGGAGCAAAGAATTTGGAAAGGACCCAGTGGTATGACTTACAAAAACAAAAACCTAAATTTAATTAAAAATTAATTTCGATTACATCCATAGATTTTCAGACTTACATGAAAAACAATTAACTTATTCTATTTTAGGAATCTAGCAAGAAATTATAAAATGCTAAACCGTGCAGGAAAGGCACAGAAAGAAAGACAAGATAGATCATGGGAAATGAAGAATAAAGTCAAAAATGGTCACCTCCTCCATTCCTGTAGCAGAGGTAAGGAAACCTCCAGACGTTTCCCAGCCCCACTGCGTAGCCAACACTGGTGAGGACAAACTCAATTTGGTTGCCCCAGTTTCCCCTTCTGGAGTTTTCATCTTTCTTTACTGGCTCTCCTGGAACTGCTCCATTCTGAAACAGACATACGTACGAATGAAATGAAAATGAAAATCGCTCTCATGAGTCAGAAGTAAACAACTTTTGTTTACAATAATCACTCACAAAACAGTGTTTAATCAACATCAAGATTCCAACAATGCAAACATAAATTCTTATAAAATGGTTTCAGGTTAACTTTAGCATGACACAAGTCAACTGCATTGACAAAACAAAAATGAAACAATAATGTTAATGCCCCGGTGACGTGATACTGCTCATGTCTCCAACATATGGAGCTCCCATGGTGATGCAAGTTTGAGTTTGGGTTGTCAATTCATAACTCCAGTTCCATCACTTCCTATAGCTCTCTACTAATAAAAATGTCTTTCAAGAAGACAACTACAAGAAAGCAAGAAGTTAGTCACGTCAGAAAGTTTGTGTGAATTTTGTGAAAACTCCTAAATTGCATGCTAGCACTGTGGAGGGCTCAGAGAGTGTGCTGGAGCGCACTTGATGTGAACTGAAATCACTGTCATGTGCACAAGACAAACATTTGGTCTTGTCGGCCTGATTTAAAGTTTACTCTCTCCATCTGTTCTCATCAGATGCTCTTCATGTTGACCTCTAAGGCAAGCTCACAATCTGATCTAAGCACGCGCTCTGTCCGCACAGTGAGCACGCTGCGGGAGATGAACATTCAGCGCCTATGCTTGTGGTCTTCCCTGCAGCTCTTGGATGAATACAGGCTGCACTTGATGATTCTAGTGAGCAATTTTGCTTTACAAATGCTTAGTTGACAACTATGTTTAGATGTTGTAATTGTAAACTTTGTGTTTCATAATTTTCATCAATATAATTATCACTTAATTAATTCTGACAATTGTAACTTAACTTTCATCAAGTGTAACTGTCACTTAATTAATGTGAGTTAATAATTGCATATGTAATAATTAAAAAGAATTAGAAACTCTCTAGATGAAGTACCACCGCTGTGATATGCTGACTGCCTAAATATAAAACGATTATGAGCTGGCTGTATAACTGTGTTGTAATATTTTTAATGGCAGCAAGAGCGTCAGCTGTAATGGTACTCC
Source organism: Sinocyclocheilus grahami (assembly GCF_001515645.1). Taxonomy (NCBI): domain Eukaryota; kingdom Metazoa; phylum Chordata; class Actinopteri; order Cypriniformes; family Cyprinidae; genus Sinocyclocheilus; species Sinocyclocheilus grahami. The sequence goes on along the minus strand of NW_015505453.1, from coordinate 620,401 downwards.
TGCATTTTTTATTTAAGGTATTTAAGGTTTGCTTCAGGTTACACAAGGCACTAAACACACACACACCTATTTAGACTCAATGCAGCATCTGAGTCTGAGCTCCCTGGGCCATTGCTTCCCACAGGATCACACAGACACATGTGCATCAGCAAAATGAACAATAATCCAAAGTTTGCCTTTCAGCCCAAATGAAATATTCATTTTGTTAAGCATTAAACAATGCAACATTTCTTGAACAAGAACACAAAAACCCTAGTGAGAATAGACAACTACCACTTATTCTTGAACCTGCAAACGGTCTAACTGTACAAGTCCACTGAAGCAGAGTGAGTAGGGCTGCATGATTATGACAAAAATCATAATTGTCGATTATTCCCTTGAAATTGTAATTGCGATTATTAATTACGATGATCACAATTTACATTGAACGATGTTTATACCATTGTTTGATGCAACTGCATGCTGTATTTTTATATGAAAATAAACAAGCTGAAAACTGAAAAAAAGTGTGCTTTTCTATAGTATTAAGCCTCAAATGTCAACTATACATCGGATTGGTTTCTTCTTTAAATTATAAAAAAGTTAAAATATGAATGGTATTATAATGTTATACTAAAACTAAAATTAAAACAATGGGGAAAACCCTTAAGATAACAAGTAGAAAGAAAAAACGCATCTTAAGCAGGCAAAATAACACAAGTTGACTTTGAACTAGGGCTGGGTTTAGACACAAATTTCACGATTCAATTCGATTCTCATTCACAAGTTTGCGATTCAATTTGATTCGATATCGATTATTTTGGATATATATCAGGTACAGTACATGGCAAATTTTCTCAAGGAAAAAATCTTTCAACTAATGCTGTAAAATATACACGAGTCAGTTGGTACTACATTACTACAATATTGAAGGTTAAAATTGACTGATTTGTTAAAATTACACTTAATAATTTTTTTAAATAATAAAGTTACAATGACATAATATTTCTACTTCAATTCGTTTTTTTGAATATATAAACATAATGGTGGCTGTCATAAAAACTTGGATTTATTCAAACATAAATGAAACATTGAAGAACAGTAACATTTATAATGAATATGTTATATGGTGCATTTATTTAGGAAAATGCCACTCTCTACAGTTTATTTTTCTAGCTGACTAATGAGTTTATGGTCACCAAATATGTTTTTCTGAGGTAAATGTGACGTTAAGTGACATTGTTTACAAGACGTTATATTGACGTCTTTGCATGACTGAAACACTGATTGAGCGATTACATGAGACAGGATACGGATTGTAAAGTTGTACCCTTTCTTTTAACTTACCTTCGGATGTTTAGTCACGTTTATTTTGTGCTGAAACTGGTATTAATGTGGAGAAGATGATCAGTTCACGTGTGCCTCGGGCTGCTTATGTGCACAAGACAAATATTTGGTCTTGTCGGCCTGATTTAAAGTTTACTCTCTCCATCTGTTCTCATCAGATGCTCTTCATGTTGACCTCTAAGGCAAGCTCACGATCTGATCCAAGCACGCGCTCTGTCTGCACAGTGAGCATGCTGCGGGAGATGAACATTCAGCGCCTATGCTCGCAATCTTCCCTGCAGCTCTGGGGATGAATCCAGACTGCACTTGATAATTCTAGTGAGCAATTTTGCTTTACAAAATGCATAGTTGACCACTGTGTTGTAATTGTAAACTTAGTGTTTTATCATGAGTGCCATTGCGAGTTAATTGCATGCAATAATTAAAAAGAATTAGAAAATATTTAGATGATGTACCACCGCTGTGATAGGCTGACTGTCTAAATATAAAAAGATTATGAGCTGGCTGTGTAACAGTGCTGAAACGATTTTAATGGCAGCAAGAGTGCCAGCTGTAATGGTACTCCTGCGGTTTTTATTTTATTTAATGTATTTTAGGTTTGCTTCAGGTTACACAAGGCACTACATAAACACACACATATAGACTCACTGCAGCTTCTGAGTTTGAGCTCCTTGGGCCATTGCTCTCCGCAGGATGACACAGACACATGTGCATCAGCAAAATGAACAATAATCCAAAGTTTGCCTTTCAGCCCAAATGAAATATTCATTTTGTTAAGCATTAAACAATGCAACATTTCTTGAACAAGAACACAAAAACCCTAGTGAGAATAGACAACTACCACTTATTCTTGAACCTGCAAACGGTCTAACTGTACAAGTCCACTGAAGCAGAGTGAGTAGGGCTGCATGATTATGACAAAAATCATAATTGTCGATTATTCCCTTGAAATTGTAATTGCGATTATTAATTACGATGATCACAATTTACATTGAACGATGTTTATACCATTGTTTGATGCAACTGCATGCTGTATTTTTATATGAAAATAAACAAGCTGAAAACTGAAAAAAAGTGTGCTTTTCTATAGTATTAAGCCTCAAATGTCAACTATACATCGGATTGGTTTCTTCTTTAAATTATAAAAAAGTTAAAATATGAATGGTATTATAATGTTATACTAAAACTAAAAATGGGGAAAAGGGGAAAACCCTTAAGATAACAAGTAGAAAGAAAAAACGCATCTTAAGCAGGCAAAATAACACAAGTTGATAGGGCTGGGGGGCTGGGTTTAGACACAAATTTCACGATTCAATTCGATTCTCATTCACAAGTTTGCGATTCAATTTGATTCGATATCGATTATTTTGGATATATATCAGGTACAGTACATGGCAAATTTTCTCAAGGAAAAAATCTTTCAACTAATGCTGTAAAATATACACGAGTCAGTTGGTACTACATTACTACAATATTGAAGGTTAAAATTGACTGATTTGTTAAAATTACACTTAATAATTTTTTTAAATAATAAAGTTACAATGACATAATATTTCTACTTCAATTCGTTTTTTTGAATATATAAACATAATGGTGGCTGTCATAAAAACTTGGATTTATTCAAACATAAATGAAACATTGAAGAACAGTAACATTTATAATGAATATGTTATATGGTGCATTTATTTAGGAAAATGCCACTCTCTACAGTTTATTTTTCTAGCTGACTAATGAGTTTATGGTCACCAAATATGTTTTTCTGAGGTAAATGTGACGTTAAGTGACATTGTTTACAAGACGTTATATTGACGTCTTTGCATGACTGAAACACTGATTGAGCGATTACATGAGACAGGATACGGATTGTAAAGTTGTACCCTTTCTTTTAACTTACCTTCGGATGTTTAGTCACGTTTATTTTGTGCTGAAACTGGTATTAATGTGGAGAAGATGATCAGTTCACGTGTGCCTCGGGCTGCTGCGTCTGTTGAACTGAGGTGCTACAGCGATCTGTCTCTCCACATTAAACAGCGCCAAAACAGCATTTATTGTTCGAATACTGCAATACAATGGACAGAATTTGAAATCTGAGACTTTGTTTCATATTAAAAGTACCAAAAGCACAATGCTTATTGCGATATATTGGATGGGAAGTGCCCTTCAACTTTCCGTCCATTAACTGAAAACAGGCTAGACTAATCGATTCTTGGGATTTAAGAATCGATATCGTTCCATAAAAATGATAATCGATTAATATCGAGATATCTATATTTTTTACCCAACCCTACTTTGAAGATTACGTATGAATGTATTACGTAATTGTGGCATCTATAATTGTAATCGCGATTAGAAATTTTATTAATTGTGCAGCCCTAAGAGTGAGTGAAGCTGAGGAGGCATTTTCTCTACAGGAGCTCAGTAACAGACTTGCGCAGGGGATTGTGGGACTGACAGCAAAGTAGAACAAGAGTTGAGAGTGTCAAAAAAATGAGAAACACTCAACTTAATGCAAATTAGTGGTGCGGCAACCAAACACTGTAAGGTTAAGGCAGTGACATCTGTCATAAACAATTGAAAGTATCCTGTAATTTCTGATGGATTATTGCAAATTAATGCAATCATCACTGCAAATTAATCAGGTTTTTGACCACGTAATGTAAGCAAATACTGCCACGCTACTGTATATTTAAAGAGAGTATTGAAGGGATTTCTTCAGCATCAGTAGACAGACACATAGGTAAAGTCTGCTTTTAGACCTGAGACTGGGTGAAGTTCAGCAGCTGGGCACCTGTGATGAGAAAAAGGAGGAAATTCAGAGTAGACTAAAACAGGTGGGATCGTTGAGGTCAGAACACCTGGAAGATGAACTGACTTTTAAATATGTAAAATGCCAAGTTATTTCATGAAACTCTAGATGAAGCAAGCTGATGGGTTCTTAACTGATGATATTCACAGCATTAAATGACTTGGCACAAGCTGATATGTTCATGTTGCACACGCAGCCAATGAGCTTACTGATTTACATTAAAATGGCTGGTTAGCATCCACTTGAGCATTTTGCAGTGTGCTTTCAGAGTTCCTCTAAAACCCTCCACCTTCCCCAGATCCAATGCATACGGTGTTGCTTCCTGCTACGGGTTATTTTATATGCTATTTGTGCAGCAGCAGTATGTCTTAAATCATGGGTTCTCAAATTTTTTTTGGTCGTGCCCCCCTTTAAACCTATAAAAAAAATCTGCCACCCCACCTCAGACTACCAAATAATTTCACTAAACATTATGAAAAATTCATGCTTTTTTAATTTAAACAAACAAAAAAATACCTACAGGGAAAAAAAACACCTGCATCACTTGAAACATGGAAAAATAGCATAGAGAGAATAGAATACTATTATTATTCTCTTTGTTATTTTTTATTTATTTTTGTGGGTTTGCTGTCCGCTAAGGCATAGGACACACACAGGCCTTTCCTCCTCACCAACGAAATTAACACCGTGTCTACACCGGACACGAGTGGCAAAATACAGTAGAACCCATTATAATCAGTGACGACAACTGTCGCGTCCGGTGTAGACACGGTGAGTGAAGCCGAGAGCAATATATGTCTCGTCATATTTTCTGCATTTAGCTTTTGAATGACCAGCACCTGCCTGGGTCTGTGCAATCCATGTCCCATTCTAAGTTACGTCCTTTGGCTGTTTACTGTTTTAATTATTTTCTTTTTTCTGCTGATTGCCCGCGCCCCTGCAACAGGGAAAAAAAACACCTGCATCACTTGAAACATGGAAAAATAGCATAGAGAGAATAGAATACTATTATTATTCTCTTTGTTATTTTTTATTTATTTTTGTGGGTTTGCTGTCCGCTAAGGCATAGGACACACACAGGCCTTTCCTCCTCACCAACGAAATTAACACCGTGTCTACACCGGACACGAGTGGCAAAATACAGTAGAACCCATTATAATCAGTGACGACAACTGTCGCGTCCGGTGTAGACACGGTGAGTGAAGCCGAGAGCAATATATGTCTCGTCATATTTTCTGCATTTAGCTTTTGAATGACCAGCACCTGCCTGGGTCTGTGCAATCCATGTCCCATTCTAAGTTACGTCCTTTGGCTGTTTACTGTTTTAATTATTTTCTTTTTTCTGCTGATTGCCCGCGCCCCTGCAATACTCATGTGCCCCCCCCTGGTGGGCGTGCACCACACTTTGAGAACCATTGTCGTAAATACTCACAGCAGTGGATCACCGTATGCATTGGAAGTAGCAATTCTTGTACTTGCTTGTAGCAGCAGCAGCAATAATCTACAACTACAGCAATAACCAACATCAGCAGCAATTCAGCAGCAGCGTAGCAGATCTATTCTGCCAAGACCAAATACATTAATATTGTCATATCCATTACCATGCTAAAATCTTCTGAGAGTTGTCATGACAGAAATATGCTTCAATTAAATGCTAGTCAATTTCTCTCTACATTAATCCACCTATAGTATTATAGTTCAACATAATGTATACAAGGGACTGCAGCTCTATAAATGAGACATTTTCCAAAACATGTCCCTTCTGCACTCACACACGAGGTTATGTTGGGTTTACCTTCCGGTAAATCAATGAATTATTTAGTTAAGTCTTTATCCGCTGCACTCTGTGATCCCTGTCCCTGTGCTCTGGAATGCCCAGGTGTTTCAACCGTTGCCGTTTGCTCCAAGGATCTGTCTTACTGAGCACAGAGTGTGAGAGAGAAGATCGTCCAGCTGGGCCCATCTGCCCTTTTACGTAAGACCAAGACACACTCATAAACACAAGGTCTCAGAGGGACCTGAGTCAAATGAGTGGTTCAGCTATTTGACTTTCTAGAAAATAAACTGAAAAAACAAACAATAAGGAAAAAAGGAATAGACAAAGAAAAAGAAAAAAGAAAATGGAAAAAAAGGAAGAGAAAATTAAAATGAGTGGTTCAAATTGTAAAAAAATAAAATAAAATAAAGTAAAAGTTAAAGAAAATAAAAAAGAGAAGACTTCTTTAAAACTGCTTCAACAAAACAACGGCCTCATATAATGATAACAATAGTAACAGTACTAATCTTGATCTCTTGAGGTTGTATTTTTCACCAAAAGTTAACTGTTCCACAATGTCCTGCCCTACAACCTCAAACAGTAAGAAGAATCTACCCAAGAAGCCTGTGACTGACAGCAGCACATCTCCCTCTGAGAAACTCATTGCAGGTATGTGACCCTTTTAGGCAAAGAAGGGATGTGAGAACTGACCTGTGACTTCTCAACTTAACACCCAGAATGCCTGGAGATGTTCTTGCAGAATGTGGTGTGATGAACACATCCTCAATACGGTGTGTTTGGATAGAGGTGTTTGGACCATAAGCTATATGTGTGTTTACATTCAGAATATTTTTGAACAACTCTCTGAAGTCTTAACTAAACAAACGCCCAACAAAAGCAAGAGTGACAGTATTTTTACTTCATTCTTACAACCATCACAGATTGACGTCTGCTCCAATGAACTGCATTCCGAAAAAGAAAAAAAAAAGATTTAATAATATTTGATTATATAAATGAATTATTTATGCTTCCCTAAGAGAAATATAAATGTTTCTAACAGAAATATAAATATTACTAAGAAAAAACATGTGGAGCGATAAACGTTTTTTTCTTTATTTTGACCCCCTACAGATTGTTATGAGCTCTGGTTGTGCATGTCAAATTTGCATCACTCAATAAACACACAAGCACACTTACCAGGGGACCTTTCACACATCAACTCATCTGATTTCTATGATTAATTAACCTTGGTACTACATAATCAAACTATTTTAAGTTATTTAAGATAAGAACTGAGAAGGGTGATGCCATGGTTATAGATAGAACATTAAGCCCACACTCATTTGAAATATTTGTGCTCCCAAAAAAGACTCTACAAGACTTCTAATCCAGCAGTGGAAAGTCTAAGGAAAAGGGAGATATAAATACTGTGACGAATCAATGACTTCCTGCTCTCTGAAGTTAAAGAGTCAAAGGTGTGGCCAATGGAGTGACCTTCGTAAAAATAGTGCAGATTCCAAAACCCGCTTCGAGCAGTGAAACTTCACAAGGCTCCACAGGTCCAAACATAAAAAGAGATTCGAGACCTACTGCTGATTAATGCTGCAAAACATTTCCCATCAGGCTGGACAGTTTACTGGAAAGCAAGAAAAAAAATGACCAAAGCAATTTGAGAATGTGAATGAAAAAAAAAAAAAGAAAAGCAAGGAAGCCAAAGGAAATGTGCTCTCAGCACTTCTGAAATAGTTAAACACCCAGGTCCACTGGGTTCACTATTCATCAGAGCTGACCTTTCCCCTTTCTAGTGCCCCCTGTACCTACCCCCACTTTCAAAGGCAACATCCTCAATCTTTCTTTGCTGATGAGGGCTTCATTCTCCTTAGGAAAATAAGGGACATACAACAGGCCCGTTCAAAGTCTCCAGTAAGACTTTCACCTTGGGTTTATTTATCAAGGTCAGAGGTAAGACCACAAGGGTTGTAATTGCTACCAAAAAGCCTCTTACAGAGCATCTTTTCATTCTATATTCTACAAGTCAACAACAAGGCATTTGTATGATAACTTTCTGAAAAGCAAACTATTGCACTGATGTTAATTTCTAAATCAGCAAACGCAGTGCTTTTGGGGTGGGACAACCTATTTGTGTCCCAAAGACTGATGGGGATGGGAAGAAGGAGTGGTAGAAAGCAAAAACTTTTACTTAACTCCTTTAGTTAAACAGGGCGGGTTCATTCTCTTCAACAGGAATGAAATTAACCAGCGTGGACAGTCCTTAAAGAAGCCATTATCCAGTCTCTGTGAGGTGAAAGTAATTCTGCTAAAGATGCAAGCTTCCGCTTCTCACCCTGTGAGCAGCAGGTCATATTCCTGCTCTCTCATTGGCTTAGACCCTGAAAACACTCTTCTCATGCTTGATCAATCATCAGCAATGGTGACTTGTCAGGCAAAGCACCCCAAAATCTGAACAAGGGGCACAAAAGTAGGGAAGTGACGGTGGCCTAAGTGTCAGGTCATTGGGAGTTCACATCACTCAATCTACACACATGCTGTCACATACATGCCCAGTACCGCCGCTCCCTATACGCAGAGTACGCAGTTTGCATAAGGCACCAACTCCCAGGGGGGCACCATACCAGTTGCTCAAAAAAACTTTCGTTCTATATTAATATTCAAATTAACATATACATAAATAAAAATCTAGAGATGAACACACACATACACACACACACACATATATATATATATATATATACATACACAGTATATAATTATAAAAAATGCATTTTACGGTGAACGCAGTAGGCTAAGCACATGTGACGCGCCATTCCCGCATCCGTGCCCACGACCGCTCGCACCTCATTAAAAGAAAACTAAAAACAACGCTCGCACCTCATGTTTGCGGCTGAATGCAAAAAGAGAAAAGAAAAAGGAAAAAAAGATGGAGCCCGTGCATCACTTTCAGGTAGCCTACATTGATAAGATTTTCGTGTCAATCCATGTTCATATTTACCGCAAACAATGCGCTGTTACTTTAATTCAGTGCGTGCAGCGGAAACAATCTCTGCACTGCTGCAGACGCACCGCTCCTGGAACACACTGCCGGACCGGAACCGTGTGCAGTGTGAACGCTTTAATCCGTTAACATGAGCGTGGAAAAATATGCACTGCATACGCATTGCAAATGGAGTAATGTGAACCTGGCGTTATGTGTGTGCGCTGCGAGTGTGCACTGTGCACTGCGCTGAATGGATCAACACTGGCAAAAATTTTAAAGTAATGCAATTTATAAACTTTAGTGACCAACACTGCCTCGATTGTGCAAGTGACAATTCCTGTGTCAACTGTGCAGCTCGCTTATAGACAGACGTGATGTGTGGTGATTTGAAGCCATTTGTGCATTTTGAGAGCGAAAGAGAGCACGCTTGCAGTGATTCACTCACGCTGTTTGTAAAATGACATCTCACACAAGGTTTTCAAATTACTTTACAAGTTATTTAATGAAGAAATATGAAGGTGAGTCTTTTTAGAGACCGCCGATCAATCATCCCGACGTGATTATTGGCCGATAGTGATCGGTAGCCAATCAATCGGAGCACCCCTATTGATAACCCTGTGAAACTTTATTGGCTGTTGACGTTAATAATGTGTTTTAATGTCGGTGATAATTCAACAACCAACAATGCATCTAATATTGACTTTCCATGTTCCCTTCAAAAATTAGCCATGGTTTTACGAATAAAACCAAAAATCATGGTTATTGTAGCCATGGATGGTAACCACAAATTAAACATGGTTTTGTTAGGCTACTTCAAATAATAGTTTACAAAGAAATATTAAGATCATATTTTTTGTGGTTATAAAATCAGACCTAAGCCAACAACAGCCTTTAAAATTACTGAAAATGCATTATATAAAACCTGATCTGTGGCTGTTTACCACAAACACAACATTTATCCATTATTTTGATTTTAAATCCAAACATTGTTACTTAAAATGCTTTTTCAACATTGTGATTCTTTTTTTTTTACACAGTACAGTAATACAATCTTTCACAGACATGTTTAAACACAATAAATATAAGCAACACGTTATTTAATGCTTTTTACTTTTGCATTTACTTCTAGATTTATATATTAAGTTGCTCAAGCAAGTGGCAAAACACTTAAACTACTTTTCTTACGTTATCACAAACTTACCATTGACAGAAATAGTCAGCTCTACTGCCTTTCCTATTGCATTGAAATCTTTATTACAAGCAATCCTGCGGTTCATAAAGAACTTTGTTTTCCTACCTCCACGAGTGGCAGCTATTATTGCCTTGATTATCTAAAAGTGCTCTTTCCCTTTAAACCTAGCCAAAACGCCATATGTGTTGACTGTGAAACACAGGAGACTTTAATAATATGCATTTATGGTGTAATTACTACATTTTCGTGTCAATCCATGTTCATATTTACCGCAAACAATGCGCTGTTACTTTAATTCAGTGCGTGCAGCGGAAACAATCTCTGCACTGCTGCAGACGCACCGCTCCTGGAACACACTGCCGGACCGGAACCGTGTGCAGTGTGAACGCTTTAATCCGTTAACATGAGCGTGGAAAAATATGCACTGCATACGCATTGCAAATGGAGTAATGTGAACCTGGCGTTATGTGTGTGCGCTGCGAGTGTGCACTGTGCACTGCGCTGAATGGATCAACACTGGCAAAAATTTTAAAGTAATGCAATTTATAAACTTTAGTGACCAACACTGCCTCGATTGTGCAAGTGACAATTCCTGTGTCAACTGTGCAGCTCGCTTATAGACAGACGTGATGTGTGGTGATTTGAAGCCATTTGTGCATTTTGAGAGCGAAAGAGAGCACGCTTGCAGTGATTCACTCACGCTGTTTGTAAAATGACATCTCACACAAGGTTTTCAAATTACTTTACAAGTTATTTAATGAAGAAATATGAAGGTGAGTCTTTTTAGAGACCGCCGATCAATCATCCCGACGTGATTATTGGCCGATAGTGATCGGTAGCCAATCAATCGGAGCACCCCTATTGATAACCCTGTGAAACTTTATTGGCTGTTGACGTTAATAATGTGTTTTAATGTCGGTGATAATTCAACAACCAACAATGCATCTAATATTGACTTTCCATGTTCCCTTCAAAAATTAGCCATGGTTTTACGAATAAAACCAAAAATCATGGTTATTGTAGCCATGGATGGTAACCACAAATTAAACATGGTTTTGTTAGGCTACTTCAAATAATAGTTTACAAAGAAATATTAAGATCATATTTTTTGTGGTTATAAAATCAGACCTAAGCCAACAACAGCCTTTAAAATTACTGAAAATGCATTATATAAAACAATGAGGCAATAATGATTGGTTAATTAATAATGAAGTGGTTTCATTGAATAGGACTGTTAAAATACATAATGTAATACAAAGTAATTTTGAAAACAATTTATGTACATTACATATCACAAACCTGGTAACTGCTGCAGTTACACTTACAGGACGATCAAGTCCTTTAATACTGATCAAACATTTAATTCAAATATCCACTTAATCTTTCATTTTTGGCCACCTTTTTGCAAAAGAAATGCGACAGCCTCAATAATTTCTTCAACAAAAACATGTGGACATCACAAACATTACAAAAAAAAATTAACCATGGTTTTATCGTAAAGCTGCTTAGTTTTCTTTTGCGTGATTTCTGAATGCTCGAGACTATAAAATCAATCAGACAACTGTATTAATAAAATAATAGCCATAACTGTCTAGAGCTATAATTGTAATTTGTAAATAATACAATATAATTACAATTTATTTACTTTTACATTTTATTAAAGTTCCATTTTGATCCCTATAGTAGGTGGTTTTTATTTTGTGTTTTTTTTACATCCATAATATTCGGGACTATAAAATCAATCAGACAACTGTATTAATAAAATAATAGCCATAACTGTCTAGAGCTATAATTGTAATTTGTAAATAATACAATATAATTACAATTTATTTACTTTTACATTTTATTAAAGTTCCATTTTGATCCCTATAGTAGGTGGTTTTTATTTTGTGTTTTTTTTACATCCATAATATTCGGGAGAGGGGGCACAACAATACAATTCTGCTTAGGGCACCCATTTGGCCAGCAGCTGCCCTGTACACGCCCATATATGAGGATATGGTTATAAAGACTGGCATAAAGCAACATGCAAGAATTCCGGTTCCACACGTGTTCTCATTGTAAGAAAGTAAGTAATTATTACTATGGGCAGGTGATCTGGTTATTAGGAATTACAGAAACATTATGACAGAATAAACGTAAAGTTTGAAAAGGCAAAGCTATTGGGCTTTAAATTAACATCGAGTTACAAAATGTTACAATATAATGTATATACACACTACCATTCAAAAGTTTGGGATCAGCACAAATCTTTTTATTTAATTAATTATTATTATTTTTAAAGATATTTATACTTTTACTCAGAAAGGATGCATTGATCAAAAGTGACAGTAACAACAATAACAATATTGCACATCTGTTTTCAACATTGATAAAAATAAATGTTTCTTGAACATCAAATCAGCATATTAGAATGATTTCTAAAGGATCATGTGACACGGAAGATTGGAGTAAGGACTGCTAAAAATGCAGCTTTGCCATCACTGGAATAAATTCTATTTAAAACTATACAAAATAGTAGTTATTTTAAATTGTAATAATATTTAACATTATTACTGTTTTTACTATTAAATACACAAAGCCTTGTGACTTCCTTATTATTCCATTAAATCAAAAAATTATTATATAAACTTGGACACATAAGAAGTGTATCGTGCACAAGAAACATTGGTCACAAACTAATCAAGACAATTAATAGGTACCACACAAGTTAATTAGCAGTTTTGTGCTACATGTTTTGGGCTTTCATTTAAAGAAACTAAAAGTCTGCCTTCAACCCATAAAGCTAGTTGCCAACTAATAAACACTAGGCAGGATCCATAACAGCTCTCGTAGCCAGAGTCATTAGGTCTGAGGATGGCTCTTCATGGTCATATAAACAAGAAACTGGCTATTATTCATGACCGTTTTGTTCTATAATAAAAATGCCTACTTCTTAACAAATAGTTATTTTCTAAACACCTGAATGAAGTCAACACCTTCTAGATTCCAGATCAAAACATAATTAACCATCATGGGTTGTTCATGAGGACGTATATCTGTCACTCGTGTCATGTTTCTACACAGTTCAAGACATGTATAACAGCATTCCAAGAATGACCGATGTCAAAGTCTAAAGAAAAACTGTGGGACTTTCTTACACCTTAGTGAACGCTCGAAACTAATTCTACCAAAGACTTAAAAATAAGACGTAAAGACAGTTACTAATCCTTATAGTTCCCTAGTTACTTTAAAAAAAAGAAAAAACATTCTGAAAGATTTTCTTGAGAAGTTCCCTCACAAAGACTGAGTTCTTACCCCTATGTTGATAACTGAGGCCTCAACATTCCACATACACTTCTAGCTCTAGCCTCACTGTTATTTCTCACTTCCTTTGGTCTTACCTTTGTGCTGTCCATTGTAAACCCCAGCTAGTAGTGTCTACTCATACAGGAACCTACAGCATTCAGGCAAGCATCAGCGTGTAAGCAGGGTCAGAGCAGACTGACACAGCTCCATGTGGAACCTATTCTACCCTTGGGCCGTGGGTGGGCAGAGGGGAGGAGCCTGGAGGTGTGGCTTTAGGGAGTTTCTCTTGGTCACACAGTACATATTCAAATTGGTCGCTTTTACCTATACACTGCCATCAACTATAACGCTACAGGCTGTTACATAATTTTACATTGTTATGTATTATATAACAGTAAAGATGTCACAAAAGATTCCAAACAGAAAACAGAAACAGAAAACCAGAAAACCAGGTCTAGATGCAGACACGCTTCACTTAACCAAAACATTCAATAAATGCTCAATGAGAATGATAAGGGAACATGTGAGCTGTTCACTTGCTCTTCATACGCTTTCATTTTAGCATTTTTGTTTCTAGATTCTGCACAAATGTATGCTCAACCAGCTTGTTCTAATGAATTACATATAGAGACATAAACAGTATCCACTGGCCTTTCTCTATCATTGTACTCTGGGCTGATTCTCATTATTGCTGAGCTGTTTGCATTTGTAAACACAGAAACAAATGAATTTGTTATAGAGGGACTGAATTTGGGGAATGACCCATTTTAAATCACAATATGCTCAAGAGGGCCAATTAGAGCACTTTTAAAGGCCCATTGAAGGCATTCAGGGTTGCATAAGTCAGCCCAAATTTGGCTAGCATCAAACATAGAGATGTAATGTCATGCAACTTCAGTTTCTAGACTGAAAAACATCTTCAGAGTCCATTAGCATCAGATGAAACAGACAGAAACATAAGTTCTGATCACTTTAAAGGGGTCATATGATGTGATTTTCAATTTTCCTTTCTCTTTGGAGTGTTACAAGCTCTTGGTGCATAAAGAATATCTGTAAAGTTGCAAAGACTAAAGTCTCAAATCCAAAGAGATATTCTTTATAAAAGTTAAGAGTCAACCTCACCCCTCCTAAAATGGCTTGTTCTAACACGCCCCCACATATCTACGTCACAATGTGGGAAGATTTGCATAATGCCGCCCAAATGTTCAAGCAAAGAAAGAAGGCGTAACTTTTATTCTCGCTGTTGCCGCTGCTGCCATGTTGTGGAGTCGATGTGGTTCCAACTTTGCAAGGACAGTCTGGCGCTTCTGACTCACAGCCTGTAAGTACGTTTTTTATATTCAAATAATTTGCCAATGATGATTCAACCACGAGTTTTGAGCAGTGTAGTGTAGGCTTGTTGTTTCTCCGATCACAAATGCAGACATGGTTTTAAGTTTACACAGAGTGATACGCAACGCAACGCAACGTGTAAAAAGACAGTATAAGTCATTATAATCAGTAATTATGTCCCCACTGGATGCAACAAATGCCTCGTTTGTAATGGGTTTTATTGGTGTTGTCTCGTCAAGTGATGTCCGGATCGCGAACGAATCGTTCTATTTAACCGGATCTTCTTAGTGAACCGGTCGAACCAGTTAACCAAATCGAACTGAATCTCCAGTACACACTAATCCACAAATTACTTAAGTTATTCGGTTTATAAACGTGCCTGACACTCACTCTGACGCGAAATAAACCAATATCCCGAGTTATTCAGTTACTCCTAACAGTACATTGACTGAACTGCTAAAAGAGAACCGATGATGGGATGTGCACGAGCAGAGCAGCTGGATTGAGTCTCATCCTGCTGTGAGACGGCATCACAGTATGGTAAGGGGCGTAACATTTCCATCACACGCTTGAGGCATTCAGCCATTCAAAACACACTGGATAGCTGGCCAATCAGAGCACACCTCGCTTTTTTTAGAACAATGAGCTGTAAAAATCGACGCGTTTCAGAAAGGCGGGGCATAGAGGAGAAACAATAATGTACATTATATGGAAAATAATGTGTTTTTTTAACCTTAAACCGCATAAACACATTGCATTACACCAAATACACAACATAATGTTCTTTTTAGCAACGTCATAAAATCATTTAAATGAACTATTCCTGGATGGAATGACAACAAAATACTTGTCAAAGCATTTACATGTTCGTAATGTTTAAAACAAATATTTTAAATATAATATTTGATCTGAACTATTCATCACTTATGTAATATTTGTGGATACTGTCAGAACGTCATACAGAAGCATGATGTTATGGTTCATGCAGCTTCTGTTTAGACTGTATTTTGTCAGGGATTATGAATGTATGCAGAGATTATGTTCTGCTGATTTAAGTCAACCATTTTAAACACACAACCTGCTTAGATCGATGTAAACAAGAAGGTTATTTCACCTCTCTTCTTGGTATCCTTGTGCAGAAATAATGCAAAAGGTACTATGTCCATACGCTTTACCTGCGTTACATAATCGTATCTAAGTTTATGGATAAACTGTACCGTTCAAAAATTTTAGGTCGGTAAGATTTTTTGTTGGTGGAACGTTTTTAAAACACGTGTCTAGTGCTTGCCAAGGTTGTATTTATTTGATTAAAAATACAGTAAAGATTTTTATATATATTTTTTTATATTAACAGTAATATTTAATATTGAATATTTAATAAATATTGAAATACTAATTACAAATCAAAATCTTCTAATATTAAAATTAGGGATGCACCGATACCGATACTGGTATTGGTATCGGGCCGATACTGGTTTCCTGTACTCGTACTCGTTAAAATGCCCCGATACCAAACGCCAATACCACACAGCATGTGATAAGCGCCATATTCAAACAAAGAAACACCGACAACAGAACAACAGACAGCAAAAAGGAGTTAAGGATGTCTACTACGAAGTATATGTATGCAATGAATATAATGTTAAACATTCAGTATTAACGCCTGTATAGCTAATGTGCACGAGCTGATAAACAAAGCACGCTGAGTGGATTGAGCTCGCGGCAGCGCAGATGCGGGTGCGCAAGCTTGTCGAGTGAATGTACCTTTCTCACAGACATCACTGGAAAGTTTGTAGTTCGGTCGGATATGTCAAAAACAAGTAAGTAAAACAATGCTCAAGTTACTTAACGGTAGGGAGAGAGAGAGAG
>NW_015505453.1:595174-598691 GCF_001515645.1 Sinocyclocheilus grahami | reverse complement strand
GTTCCCCTTCAGGAACTCGAGCTGCGTCGAACGCTTTGGGAACGCCATCGGCGAGACACCGTACTGAAGCCTGTGTGAAATCAGTCCAATAGCGAAGCGAGACGTCACGAGCGGGGTGACGTAAGCAGCCAGGAAGCATAAAGGCACATCCGGCCAGCGCGCCTGTTAGCTTTTGCTCTTCAGCGAGCGCGTCTGTGGTGTGTGTGTGAATGTATGCAAAGCACTCAGTCAGTAAAAGAAAGTTAAGCGAGAAAAATAATGCCAAAATCAAAAAAGGATGTGGCGAGCGGACGGCGTTTCAAGTCGTGTGTTCCTCCTTGCCCACGTTATATCTCAGGTGAGGATACACACGATTTGTGCGTCATCTGTTTGGGAGCGGAGCATGCACGGGCAGCTCTCGAGGGGGCTGCCTGCCATGATTGTGAGCTTCTCCCGCTCCGTGTGCTTTGCTCCCGCCTGGCCGTCTTCGATGAAAGCGGCCAGGCTCGTGATCCTGCTGGGTCCGGCCCCGCTGTTGCTGAGGCACAGCGACCTGTTATCGTGGGGATCGCAAGTGGATTTAGCGGAGGGATCCAAGAGGGGCTCGTCCTTATCTCGGTCCTCACCCGCTAGATCCACGGCCCCCTTTCAGGGTTCGGAAGCCCGCCCCACGGTTTCTTCCCCCCCGAGAGAGGGCCAGACACTTCATCTATCTTCCTCCGAGGAGGTTGATGTGATGAGCGTCGACACGGAGGAGATTGTGGACTCGCCACCACAGTCCCTCGCGTATGAGGAGCTTGTGGAGGTTGTTACTCATGCTGTAGCTAAATTAAATATCAAATGGCCAGCCGAGAAACAGGACGCTCGTTCCAAAAGCAAGTTGGACGAGCGTTTCCTTAGAGCAAGATTGCAACCTTCACGTCGGGGCCTTCCATTTTTCCCCGATCTGAAAAAAAGTGTACTTTCTCCAATACAGAGAACCACTTACCTAATGTCCTCCTCCCTTCCAGGAAGCAGGCCAGGAGAGACTCAATCTGCACTTATGCTCACCGAGCTGCACAGTGGCGTAAAGCAGATCAGTTATTTGAGGTGTCTGAATAAATTTTGGTTTGACTATCTATTTGATAAATGAAGTTAACCAACTAACATTATACATACCCTTTTGGTTTCTGTACCCAATATTTAAAATTTTTTTCAAATGCAATAAAAATATCGGTCTCGGTACTCGGTATCGGCAAGTACCAAAAATAAAAGTATCGTATCGGGCGAGTACTGGAAAAAGTGGCATCAGTGCATCCCTAATTAAAATCATTCTAATATGCTGATTTTGTGCTCAAGAAACATTTTCTATTATTATAAATGTTGAAAATAGTTGCTGCATAATAGTTTTTTGTGGAAACTGTGAAACATTTTTGTGAATAGAGTGCATTTATTTCAAAAAGAAATCTTTTGTAACATTATAATTGTCTTTAAGATCACTTTTGATCAATTTAATGCATACTTGCTGAATAAAAAGTATAAATTTCTGTCCAAATATTATATATTATCATGTAATAAAATCATGCAATACAATACAATACTTGCAGCTATAAATAGTGTGTTTTTACTTACAAATCTTTCATTAATGCCTTGCTATAACCAAACTTTTTTCATTTCTTAAAAAAAAATACTACAATTAATTTCTGTTGTAATTGACACTATGCCAGAAATGCTATTGAATGTGCTTGATTTGTATTGAATTACATTCAATAAAATATATTACATATTCCTTTAAATATGACTTAAACATTAGTTTTATTACAAAATCCTGTCTATGTAAAAGTAGGTTATCTAAATGTTTTTTTGTTTGTTTTTTTAGAATATTATGTCATTTGGAAAATGGTTTAAATCACAAAAAAAGACCTACATGTAAAACAAAACTAAATCTATCACAAATGTATGTGATGCTTTGAGGGGGTGAGTAAAGTGTGCAGCTCTGAATCGAAGCCCTGACTTTTTCATCTCTCCTGCATCCTGAGGCCTCGGTTTGTCATGGCATGTGCATGGCTTGGAGTTTGCTCAAGCCCTGACGGAGTGACTGCTTTACTGTGAGACCGGCTCTGTTCCTCAGGAGCCCTCTGGCAAATTATCCCAACTGCAACAACTTTCCCCAGTCTGTGAGAATCAGCAAAGCCCAAAGTACAACATTTAGCCTGTCAAACAGGCAGTGCTTTAAATGACATATTGTGCAAAAAGTAGTATTTGTAGAGAGCATCTTTGCCCTTTGGTCAGGAAATAAGTAGGCTCACTGCTGTGACAGCTGCAGAGGTGGCAGTAGGGTCAGCCAAAACACACTTGTTCAAAAGACAAGTGTGTTTACACAGAATGACTCTTAGTAATAGACCACAAAAATAAGAGCAATTCTTTGTTCTACAGTACATTTCAATGCTAATACTACAAGGCTAGTCAAACTTAGAAACTATAGTATTGTGTTCCAAGAGCCCTTAACGCTGGAAAGAATGTAATTGAGAAATTTAGTCTAGACATAATATGTTTAACATGTTTCTTGTTAACTTGAAATAGCATCATACATAATGTTTGATTTTTTTCAAACCAATTAAGTGCAAACACCAACCAATAGCTGAATTTGGTCAACTCCATCATCACGCAGTCACCCGTCAAAGAAAAGTTTCATAGTTCATACTGGGCTCTGAAAAATCATGAATACGTTGCTATCTATCAGGATGTGCTACCAATGCTACACTGAAGTTAAGGTTTTGTTTGAGCATTGTAGGAAATCAGCATTTTGACTGAAATGACCAATGAACCAATGCAATCAGCCGTGGGGCGTGATTTGTGCTGGTCTGGGGAAAAAAGTCAATCAAATAATGTAAAAAAATTATGTAGCATAAAACCGTCTGATAAACATGGCCATTACATGCATAAAATGATCCATGTGTTCCTCAAAATATGAAAACAGCCAGGTTATTCTATAAAAACTAACATAATGACAAGATTTAATTCTTAGGTGAACTTACGGCATGAAATAGAAATACACCTATCTATTTTCTAAATGCATGTTATAGATCTTATTGTGAATGATTAATCAATGCATATATTTTATTAAAATGTTTTTTTTTTAGTTCTAACCATGTAATGTTTAATCAAAATGTCACAACTAGACCTTCCGGTAAAAAACAAAAGGCTTTTCTATGGTTACTCATGCAATGATTTTTAGTTCGCTTAAATCCCACCCTTTCAAGCTTTCTTTTACCTGCCTTAATTTTTAAAAGCAATGCCCGCAATAAATGCTACAGAACCAAGGCCCCACCCTACATTTTTTGTTTGTCTATAGAAAAATCTGTCGCAACTTCAGTGTCATCATGACTATAATCATTATTAAAGGGGTCATATGATGCGATTTCAAGTTTTCCTTTCTCTTTGGAGTGTTACAAGCTGATTGTGCATAGATAAGATCCCTGAAGTTGCAAAGACTAAAGTCTCAAAACCAAAGAGATATTCTTTATCAAAGTTAAGACTCTGCCACGCCCCCCTAAAA
>NW_015505453.1:581475-595061 GCF_001515645.1 Sinocyclocheilus grahami | reverse complement strand
TAGAGGGCCTACAATAATGTACAGTATTTGAAAAATAATGTGTTTTTTGAACATTAAAGCATGTCAACATATTCTGTTACACCAAATACACAAAATAATGATCTTTAAAATAGCATCATATGACCCCTTTAAGGAAACTTGTGGAAAGTAAAGGAAACAAATGCCCACGAGAGGTAAAGGGAGTCAGAAAGGACAGGGAGTTTAAAAGTGATTAAGCCTGAGGAAAGTACTCATGACTGAGTGAGGGTCACTCACTACTGCAGGCAGCTATAACAGCTGTTCAGACAGACAACATTCACCTAGAAAGTTCTGAAAGTCACATGGACAAAATGACAAGTCACAAGTCTTAGGAAAAATATCAAACATGCTACTGGTGAATATAGTGCAAAGTTTAGAAAATAACTGAAAAACAGGCGTAAAGATAATTCATATAAAATCAGTACATGAAGGGTAGAGAGAAATGAAGCAAGAAAGAAAGAAAGAAAGAAAGAAAGAAAGAAAGAAAGAATCTGGAAGCACAGGAGCACAGTGAGTGTGAGACAGGAGAGACCACTGCCTCCGAGAACACATATGCTTCTGAACTGCTTTTCCCTCTCTCTCCTTTCTCTCTCCTATACAGTGGGCTTCAAAAATCTGTGTGTCTACATTGAAAATCTGAGATCAAAAATTAAAATTTTAACATGAAAATAAACAAGCTTTTAAATCAAATAAATATTAATACTTTTATGTTTTAAATAAAAAATAATAATAATAAACTAAAGATTCTACACAAGATTCTAAGACAGTAATTTAACTAAGCAAATTTGTGACACTGCATGTGAACTTTGTACAAAAGGTCAGATGTTCTTCCATTTAAGCACAAGATGCTTATTGTCAAATCAAGCTGTGCAACTTGATCACCATGGAGTTCAAGCAGTTGGACTGAATGTTAAAGCTATCGGAAATACTGAATACTAAGAAATTATGCAATTGATGTTGCTTTTATAAATAAACCTCATATACACCGCTATGCTGATAATATTTGCAATAAAAATATTTGTATTCAATTAGAAAAATGCAAAACAGAACACTGTGGTCTGATTGTTGGACCTTACTGAACTTCCATCTATCCATGTGTACACACACAACATCAAAACTATGTCTCAAACTATAAATAAGAAAAAATAAGATTGTTGGTGATATACGTTCAGACAATCTGTGCAGTTCGCTGACATTATGCTAGCTAGGTTATATACCTTACGTAACAAATATTATTGACAGTACATGCTCACACAAGCTTACATACCTGTGCATGACACACCTTACACGTGAAGCAGTTTTATAGCTACACTGTTAAAAAGATAATTTATTGCTGCACTCACTTGCTCTTTCCTAGCATTATTTGGTGCTCTTTGGGTCTTTATGTGATACCAATCAATAGACATAGCATCTCTTTAACAGTAACATAAATGATCAAGTGCTGCAATCAAAACACTTTCTAAACACTTTGTTTTTTTAAAGGGGTTATATGATGCGATTTCAAGTTTTCCTTTCTCTTTGGAGTATTACAAGCTGTTCGTGAATAGATAAGATCCCTAAAGTTGCAAAGACTAAAGTCTCAAACCCAAAGAGATATTATTTATAAAAGTTAAAACTGGTCCACGCCATCTTTAAACGCCTCGTTTAAACACAGAAAGCGTTTCAGAAAGGCGGGGCATAGAGGAGAAACAATAATGTACAGTATGTGGAAAATAATGTGTTTTTTTAACCTTAAACCGCATAAACACATTTCTAGGGCTTCCCTCGACTAAGGATTTTTCTGGTCATTATATCATTATATCATTAAATCATTATAATGTGCCTTTAATTGCCTACATAGCCATTAGCGCTCAAGCACACGTATAAAGCTTGCCACAGCGCACCGGCAGAAGTAATGTGTCAGTGAAAAACAGTAAGGAGACTGCATTAACATTTTAATAATTTGATAAACTAGTGCTTTCTTTGTTCTCTGTTTAAGAGATGAACTCGGCGACACTGACTTGTCAACTCCGCAATAGTGATGCACCTTGTTTCATATGGATTACATAATCTGATAATATTTGTTTTCCATTTGAATTGGTTCATCTGAAAGTAGACATTTCACTCTCTCTATATATATTTTTAATGTCTGTAAGGCAAAGATATACACGGAGTTTCGCGCTCAAGTTCACAGACCGAGAAGTCATAAAGCGCATCCTGTTTGATTTCATTATTTTACAAAAGCGCGTTTTGTTATTATTGTGAGTGCACACAAATAAACGTAGTCTTTACAGATTTGAAAGATGTATTACTCTTATCTGAATGACCAAAAATTACAGAGTAGCCTAGGCTATTTTAAGACTAAGTAAGCGCACCGGCGCCTCCATCTGTCCTGCAGTGAGCGTGCTCTGCTGTTCAGCTTCTACACTCCACACAGACACTTGAATAGCACACATTTCTCTAAGTTAACATTAGATTAAGCAGCCATGTAAAGTTGCTAATACTTACATATTCCAGATGATAAGCCATATTTGAGGTCGATGAATGATAGGCGAGCGTTTGGATGTCCTGCCTGATGTACTGTATTACCATAGACTAGCCGTTAGCGATCTGTCCATCACTAACTGTGTGACTTCGCCTGTGGATTTATTTATTCATTCATTTTTAATGCGACTAAGCGACTAATAAAATTTTGGTCGACCAAGCCTCTTCTGGTCGACTAACGATTAGTCGACTATTAGGGGGCAGCCCTACACATTTCATTACACCAAATACACAAAATAATGTTCTTTTTAGCAACATCATATGACCCTTTTAAACGCTGATTATCATACTTTAGATTACTGTGAAGACATTTTGACCCAGTAAGATGTGACTACAATTAAATGACTGGCTCATATTATCTAAATTATTAGTCAAGCATGCTGTACTCCAACAGATAGCATTAGACAATACTACTACAGCATTCAGCAGAATTAGCCATATCACAGAGCTAATATAAGAGCTCCATAGAGCCCAAGCTGTCAAAAAAGACAGAACTAAATCTCCAGCACAGAATTAATCGGAGAAAATTATATAGCTATGCTTGGAGAACGCTGCCCATTTTGATGGGCCAAGTAATTTGTAATAGGATTTATGATTTATAGGATTTATTATCAATTAGTTCTTAGTGTTGTATACAGAGAGCCTATATCAGTGATGCCTCTTTAAAAAAGTGAACAACTAATTTCTGTTAATACAGTTATATTTGTGTAATGCAAACATTTCTGTTTAGGTAGTCCTGACAGCAACTGAGTGATTAAACAAAATGCTACTGCCCTTCAAACATATGCATGCATGCAAATGAAGTGCAATCATATAGATCAAAACAAAATTTGTTTTTAAACATAACTACAATTGAAACAAGAAATCCAATACAAAAAATATTATATATAATATAAATAAATACAGTAGTCAATCTGAAGCGTTACTAAGTTTAGGTTTGGTCATGTATGTTTGATTATGTAGATTTATTCATATAATTTTACTGTATTTTGTAAAATTTTTAACATTTGTAGACAATATATTTATTGTGTACATTACAGGTATGTAAACTTCAGTTTGCACATTGCCATTGTTTGCACGTGTAAATAAAAAATGAAAAAGGATGCAATATCATTCTAAGTTATGCATATTGTTTAGGCTTATTTAGAGAAATGATGTTTCCCCACCGTATACACACGTGACTGAGTACACATGAGGGGTTTGGAGGCTGGAGGCTGGAGGCTCTGGCAGATGCGCCTTCTCTGTCTGTCTGTGTGTGTGTGTGTGTGTGTGTGTGTGTGTGTGTGTGTGTGTGTGTGGAGGGTGTGGTGTGGGGGCTCTGGCAGATGCACCGGCTCTGTCTGTGTGTGTGTGTGTGTGTGTGTGTGTGTGTGTGTGTGTGTGTGTGTGTGTGTGTGTGATAAATCAGTGAGCTCTACAGCTGGACAGTGGACACCTGAGTCTGTGGTGCCTCTCAGCGTTCTAGCACTGCTAGAAATGATCAAATAAATCAGTACACCTGATCAAATTCTCTCTGAAGGATGTTCAGAAAACAAACAGCGTCTTTACAAGGGTCAAATACTACAAAGTAACAAATTTCCCTTGATCACAGTAAAAAAAAAAAAGTGTGCGTGTATAAATTTATGTTATTAATATTTTGTCATTTGCATATATTTCTCAAGTGAAATGTGTTACAGATTATAAGGATGACCTCAAGGGGAAAAAATCGCCTCTTTAAAAGTGACAATTTTTATCTGATCATTTTCCTTTTCTCTGATACTTTTATTAACAATTAAACAGGCTGTTGCTATTGTACCTCTAAGCCTTCTATCACTGTAAATGACCAGTGACTTTAACAGGAACCGATATGTTAATGCTCATGGTTATGATGTCACAACCATGAATATTTCTCAATGATACATAATAAATATGTAATTATTCAAAAGTAAAATTACATGCTATTTCTGTACAAAAAGACTAAGGAGGAATGTGGTCAACCAAACTGACAAGGTCAGATGACCGCTGCTCAATGTCAAGGACTGACAGCTAGTGATGTCTGTCTAACCTATAACAATAAGACTAGAACAAAAAATTTTTTGAAATGAATATGAGGGCAAAGGTTAGGACTAGGGTTATTGATTAAGGGTTAAGGGTTGCAAAAAAAAGCCGCTCTCAACATTACACAAGACCAAAATAATGCATTGCAATGACATTGTGACCAACTGGCCAACAGAACTATAAATGCTTCTCTGTACTAATTAAATAGAGAATTTGCTCATTAAAAACTGTTCACGAATATAACTTGATGACAATGCAATTTGAGACCGGAAAATGATGGAAAGAGATTTAATTAAGCACTAAGAATGCCAACATTCATATCAAGATTAAACAAGATGACAACGATAAATGGATTTGTCGTCATTCCAAAACTCAAAACCTGCCAAATGACATTCCTTAATTTAAATAAATAAATAATACAAAATGAAAAAGTTTTATCTTTGTTAACTACTGCAAGTAACTTACTTTTGTTGTATTGGTTTTTATTTAGTCACAAGACTATTACTTTATCCTAATTTGCACACTCCTACTGAACGGCGGAACGGAAACAGAGGCAAAGGAAAGGATGTAACCAAAACTGGCGCTGCAACATAAATTTCTGAGCCATAAAGTGCCTTATCGGATATCTATCCATTTAATTTCCAACAAATCTTCCCCATGATTGTTTAAGTGACAAGAGCCTTGGTGACTAAAAAAAAAAGGAGGCGAAGGAAGACAGAAAAAGCAGGAGAAATATGGGCCAGCCCTCCTTTCAGCCCGGACAATTTCCTCCTTCCTTCTGTCTCTCAAACACTGCTCTCCTGCCCACTTCCTTGGAAACTTTATCACATACCCTTCCACCAGCGTTGCCAGAACTTCCCACTGCAATTTGTTATAAAAACTTTTCAGTTGGCCCACACGTGGTCTGGTTTTTAAAGAGCTGCAGACCCTTTCTCACGTGGTCTGTGGGCTATTGAGTCGTCACAGGCCCCCTGAATGATGGCCGAAAAATAAGGCACTGCAGACAATGCTTGGTCTTGATTAATTCAGTTCTTTCAGGACCCTGCACCGTCGTCCGGGCAGCTTCATACAATTGCGGCTTTGATGCGTCGGGTAACGTGCTCGCTCGCTCGAGAGACGCAACATTTTCAAATTTCCCTCTCAATGTAGCTCGACATCTATAGAAAGAGAACATGCAGTTGCAAAACCGCACAAATATGACAAGAACACAACTGACCTGATCGGGCATACAAGCTGCGCCGCTGTTGGACTCCGACATGATTCGATAGTGTCCTGCAGTTCTCTCGTCTCAACTCTCGAGTTCTTCATTCACACCTCTCCGTTTGCTTCCGCAGAGTGAGGGGGAAAAAAAGAACAGCCTCCTTTCGGCCAAGCTTGATTAATGCTTGAATTATTTTCACCTCATTTCATCTGATGGAGTTCTGCTTCCTCTCCGCCTCTTTCAATCATTCGGCATGGAAGGTCCCCCTCCACTGCTGCCACTTTCTCTTCTCGCTCTCTCTCTCTCTTTCTCCCTCCCTTTCTGTTTCTCTCTCTCACTCCCTCATCCTTACCTCCTCCGCTGTACTGCAAGTTGGGGAAAGTGCCCCCTCCTCTTCTGTATCCCCCATTCTGCAAAACAGACAGAGGAGATCCACAGCCTTTGCCTCTACCTCCACAATGAATGGAGTCGTTGTCATTCCAGCACTTTGGCTGCATACTGAGTGCTAGGAGCTGCTAGCTTAGCTGCCTGGAGTCACAGGCGCTGCCAAGCTTTTCAGCGGCTGGCCCGCACGATGAAAGACAAAAGTAAGGAGAGGTCCACTTCCATGGGGCGCGCTACTCTCGCTGTCTCTGCATTTCTTCCACTTGTTCTCAAGGCAGCTGCACCCAGACCACCAATGCTCCCATTCAGCGACACTTGACTCTCAAATCCTCATCCCTTGACATTGCCAATTCTCCTGTAAGGTCCCGCAAGAGGCCGGAGGAGGGATATACCCTTCCGTTCATCTGTCGGTCAGGCCGTGGCCTCGTAATTCACCCGCTCGCTGCAGGTTACAAGATTTCCTTGGCAATAAGCAAGCGAAAATCAATAGCGAGAAAATTATGTGGCAGAACGTGAAAAGCTGCATTACAATTCACACAGCAAAAAAAGTGTCCTACAGAAAAAAGAAAGCTTTCAGTGGCAGCTCTTGGCGATGGACCCAACTGAGCATCCTGTTATTGGATGTTAAAAGTTGACAGACTTCTGGCTCTCTGCCTAATGAGCATTTGAAAGAGGTGTATAATGGTGGCGATGCATTTGATTAGCAGACTTCAAGAGGATGGCACAGACATCTCTATCCACTTCACAACATGGAATGGCCCATAAGATAATTGCATAGAAAACTGATGCTATGTTAAAAGTAAAATAAACAAAATGTGTTTTTTCCCTTGTGTTCAGCCCATTGCAATATAACAAAGAGTGAAAAATGTAAGGGGGTCTGAATACTTTCCGTACCCACTGAATATATAAGTATATATAAGTATACACATCCAAAGCCCAGAATTGGGCTCAGGGTTTTGGATGTGCACACTTATTTTGTATTTTTTTCTACTGTATATTTGGGTGAACGTGTGGGAAATTAAACACACAGAACCTAAGGTCCAGAAAGTAAAAATAAAAAAGTTTTGACCAGTTAAGTCTTCAGCACTGACGAAATCCTGACTGGTCAAACTTGCACAATTTTTTATTTTTTTTATAAATCAGTGTGTGAACATGGCCAGGAACAATATTTGGAACTTTTGGACACATTGGTCACACATAAAATGTCTGAATGTCACTCCATTAGAAATAGATATCAAACCAGGTGTCATCTAGAAACAAATGATGCTAAAGCTTTCACCATAAATAACATAACTTTTTCCAGCCATTTATATAAAGACTGGTGTCAGTGTGATTTTTAGTGGATAAATGAAGTCAGTTCTCCCCAAACAGTGTATCTATGAGTAGTTCATCACATTAAGTATTAACATGTTACAGTAACGTTTGACAACCAGTGGGCAAATCATGTCTAGATTTTAAGTATACCTATTGTTTTATCCTAAATTCTAACTTATGCTTAAAATGTGTGTTTGTGCTATATTCATTTAAAAATAAATGCCACCTGGTTAGACATTTTGCGAATGGCGGTCATACATTAAGTATGGTATATTAGAGCCACTGTATAAAGAATACAGTCCAAAGCCTTCCAGCCCAAAATACTTTCTCATGCCTATTAAAAAATAAATACAAATAAATGAAATACATGACACTAGTAGTTTACCTACCAAATCCTAACAAGGAAAAACAAAAAATATGCAAGAGTAGATCCAGAAATCCATAGTTTATTATGCCTGTGAGTTATTGATGATGTTCACCAAGCTGAGCTTAAACTACATCTGCTCTGTCTGTTTGACCCTTTGGGCACAGATAGCATCACATAGAGATGAGCATCTCTTTACACTTAACTACACTAAGTTCTTACACAACATAATTGTACTGCAAAAACATCACTTGCAGTTAACATATATGCTTTAGACTAGAGTGAGGATGGTCTTGTGAGAGATGCAAGTTCAAATCTGTCTTGTGTCATGGCACGATTATTCTTCCTCTCTTTCACCCCAGTATTTTTAGCACTTCTGTCTCTATACAAAAAAAAATCAGGTTTCATGAACACATCTATGATACTGACTTCAAATTAGGTCAGAAATCAACAGCTAATTTCAGAGTGTCCTCTCAATTAATATTTTCCACATGAGTTCCAGCAACTACAAGCAATTGGTTGAGACTTTGTTTATGTATCTGTGACACTTACCCTTTCACATAAACACAAACACACGCATATACACGCACATAGCTCCGGGCAGCTCCTTGTGTCTGAGCCACGAGCCCGGCTGTAAGGGAATCTGACACAGGCGGTCATTAGAGACTCCTCAGGGGCCCCAGCCAACCCCTATTAGTCAAGCAGCAGCACGGAGCCTCGCCTCCCATCACAAAAACGCTCGCTTCTAATGAGGATATATACACTCAGCTATTTGCTGTGCTGCCCCATATCAATAGCATAATAGCGAGTGATGAGAACAAGAGAAGGGCTGTGGCATTGAAATGGAATAAACACATCAAAGCAAAAAACGGATCCTAAACAAGTGTGTCGGGAAATAAGATCTCCTAATTAGATACTTAGCGCTCATTAAAGAACTTAAAGGGGTCATATGATGCTGCTAAAAAGAACATTATTTTGTGTATTTGGTGTAATGAAATGTGTTTATGCGGTTTAAAGTAAAAAAACACATTATTTTCCACATACTGTACATTATTGTTTCTCCTCTATGCCCCGCCTTTTTGAAACTCGTCGATTTTTACAAAGCTCATCGGTCTGAAAAGCGAGGTGTGCTCTGATTGGCCAGCTATCCAGTGCGTTGTGATTGGCCAAACACCTCAAGCGTGAGACGGAAATGTTACGCCCCTCACCATACTGTGATGCCATGTCCGGCCGGAGCGACGAGACAAAACCAATAAAACAAAACGAGACATTTGTTGCTTCCAGTGGGGAAATAATTACTGATTATAATGACTTATACTGTCTTTTTACGCTTTGCGTTGCATTGCATCGTGCCGCGTAAACATAAAACAAAGTAGTTTCGCTTTCACAACGAAGCACACAGCGTCTTCACAACATGGGGGCAGCGGCAACAATACTACAGCGAGTATAAAAGTTACGCCTTCTTTCTTTGCGTGAACATTTGGGCGGTGTTATGCAAATCTTCCCACATAGTGAGGTAGACATGTGGGGGCGTGTTAGAACTAGCCGTTTTAGGTAGGTGTGGCTGACTCTTAACTTTTATAAAGAATATCTCTTTGGATTTGAGACTTTAGTCTTTGCAAATTTACAGATCTTCTTTATGCACCAAGAACTTGTAACACTCCAAAGAGAAAGGAAAAAATGAAATCGCATCATATGACCCCTTTAAATTTCATAATAAAAAACAATTCTATCCCAACCAACCTAATCATAAGCATTTTCAGTATCATTTTTGTTGTCATACAAAAAATACTTATTTTTGTCTTCATTCAAATATCTCCCATAGTTTAAGTAAAAATGTTTATTCAAAAAAATCTTATTGTATATCTTATAGTAAGATTTATATTATAAAATAATGTTTTTTACCATTGAAACAAACTACATGATATTTTGCAAATACATTTCATTCAAAACCATTTTTTTATTTTTTAGTGATTAAAAATAATAAACATTTACAGTTCAGTAAGTATAATCTTTTACACAGCAATATTATTTAATAAATCATAACAAAATTATATATTACTTTTATTTATAAATTATATAAATTATTTCTATTGTAAATTTTATTTATAAATTATATTTATATTTTTACTTTTTAATCAAACTGCGTGACATTTTGCATTTGCATTTCAATCAAAACTATTTACAGTGCAGCAGCTCTAAAAATCCTTCTGGAACATCAAGGGGTTGAGTTCCTTCGAGTGCACAATGAAGAAAAAGCAGGATTTTGAGCTTAGTAACTGCAATTACTGGGTCACCTCTGCTTAGGACCTCTACTTAGCTCTTGCAATCTGTGAGTCAGCAAACCCAGTTCTTAAATATTAGGGCACCAGCAGCACACCATACTTTGCAACTTTATGTGATTTTACTAAAGATACAGACTTTTTATTGCAGAAATAATTCTTGAGGAACATCCTGACTCTTTTTCACTAAATGAAAGCGAAAGGAAAACAGGGTTTTCAAAGTCTAAAACAACAAAAAGCACCACTAAAATGGTCTATATCACTTGTGTGTTGCATTACAAGACTCCTGAAGCTATAAGCTTTACGTGACCAAAATGTAAGGGTGCTTTCACACCTGGCCTGCTGTTTCGGAACCTGGTGCATTTCCCCCCTTAGCTCGGTTCGTTTGGGCTCGGATCCGCGCCAAAATAATCGGTCCGAGATCGCCTGGACGAGGTGGTCTCGGCTCGATTGAAAACGAACTCTGGAGCGGTTTGGTTGTAGTGAGAAAGCAATCCGATCCAACGGACCAACGAACCAGGCTATATCACAATTTATGATGGGTATTTACGTAAGTTCCGTGAAAAGCATTAGCTTTGTAGTTTTGCTAATACCGTATTGACCCGAATATAAGACGTTGTTTTTTTCTTGGAAATACATCTGAAAAAACGTATATTCGTCTTATATTCAGGGTCTAGACTTTGACATGTCAATAATACACCCACAACAATAGGTGCCGCCAAATACGCATAAAACGAGTGTGCCATGAAATACGTAAATGCGTGTTGTAAAGTTCGCGACCAAACTCCCTTTGTGATTTTAAAACATAAGACAGTACCCAGCTTTGAAGACTACAGTAAGATTGAACTTCTACTGTTAATAAGATTTTGGTAGGCTACTATTAGATGGATAGCCTAAATGTCCTAATTCAGATGGGCTACCTGTTTTTTTTGTTTTAATGGTATATCAAAAAGTATATATTTTTTAAAATGTAATTGTTGGTACAGTTTACCAGTTTTTACCATACTTTCAAAACAAAAATTAAAATAGGAAAAATATGCAATATGAAAATAATTGAAGACAAAATGTCTTTGCCAAAAATCAAAGCGCACATTTTTATTTTATAATGCCGTCTTATTGCTCTTCTTTGTAGGTGCATTTTAAAAATGTTTTCCCAATCAATCCTGGACTCCTGCTCAAAATGATAAATTATTATAACGACAGCTACAAACAAACCCCCCAACAATAAGCCCGCGAAGCTGTTATCGTTCCATCCTGACGGATGACAGCCGCGACAGCTAAGTGGAATCCCGGAAAATAAACCGTGGAACTTTGACCAATGAGAGAACAGTTTACTCGCGTGTGACTTGTATTAACAAATTTGGTCCGTTTTGAAACTTTGCCATGTGAAAGCGAACCGCACCAAGAATAAAAAGCAACATTGTAATCATTTTAATCCCTGTTTCGGAACAAAGCAATCGATCTACAGGTGTGAAAGCACCACAAGTCATTAATCACTGATATGTAATGGGTCATATGGACTATATGATACTTTTATAGTGCTTTATTTTTATTTACTTTTACAATAAGGAAAAGAGTGGCCAAGGCATTCTTAAAAAAATTAATTTAGCGTTACTAGACTGAGGACGAAGGAGGCGATTTCAATTCTGAGCAGTGTTAATTTCGTCAACGAAGACAACAACGAAAAATATTCGTTACCAAACCTTTTTTCTGTGATTAAGATGAGACGTTGACGAGCTAGAACTAATATCTGATTATAAAAACTATGACAAAATTTATGTTTTGTATTTATGTCTTAGTTAACAAGACGAGATGGGACTAGAATGTTATCTGAGGACAACCGGACATTCAAAATACATCCTATAGGCTAAGTTAACTGTCTTGTCTTTCAAAATGTGCGTCCCTGTCATTGGATTGCAATCGGATGATGGGCGTTTGAATATCTAATCTCAGAATGGCAGCCACAGTGGACGGATAGGCTACCAAAACGCGAACTAGCGATCTGAAACAATGGCCTCAGCACCCGAAGGGGTAGGGATAAGATGACCAAATGTCCCGGTTTTCTCAGGAGTCACAATTTGTTGTTGATTAACTTAAAGTTAGTGAAGGCAGGATAGGCGGAATCCATAGTGCTCTCTCTCGTGTACGCTCCACTTCTTCAGTTCTCATATACAGCGTGCAATCAGTTCTCAGTGCTCAAATACACACACCGCAGTCCAAATGTCTATCGCGTAGAGTATCTCACGTAAATATAGTCGGTTATGGCTTAAGTGAACGTAAACAGGTGGGTGAAAACTGAATGTGTGTCAGTATTACATGCATGCCTTCCGTCTTAAATGGTCTGCATTCCTTATTAAATACCTATCTGTGTCATTAATGTTAACCAACAAAAGATGTTAAATAAATGTATACTTAAGTAAATCTACTGTATCTGAAAAATGTGTTTAATTTGTATCTCTACCAAAAAATTTTAATTGTCATCATGTATTCCAGTTTTTCCAAATTCAATCCTTGATTCAAATTTCTCATAAGCTTAACCGATTTGGTCTAAAGAGAGAAGAATTAATGACTATTTTTGTTTGAAGACTACATATAAAATAACTACCAAAATAAATGTTGGTAACTGCAGTTTGACTAAAAGCAATTACTAAAGTTCACAAAAATGCAATGACTTTTCGTTGACTAAAACTAGACTAAAACTATGAAAGACTCAAATGACTCAAATGTGACTAAGACTATTAAGCATTTTCGTCTCAATATAAAGACTAAGACTAAATCAGTAATGCCTGTCAAAATTAACACTGATTCAGAGACCCACGGGTCATGAGGACCTCATACAAGTGTAAATTCAGTAGCCTCTACAGTGTAACCTGAAAACAGGAAAGTAACACAAGTGGTTTCCAGATTCACCAGGGAGCTTCAGCTTCCAGCAAGAGCCCTTAAGCAGGTGTTTCCCATTCAAGGCACGTTTGTTCTATTGACAAGCTGAACAAAAGGGCCTCAGTGAGGGCTAAAATACTACTGCTGACTAAAAACGTCACTTTTTCAAACTTAGTGCAGGCTTTGATGAGCCGTCTCCTTCCGGAGCTCTCTTTTGCCCCATTTACAATCTAGAGTGGTATGTCCAACACACAAAAACAACCCTAAGCAAACACACACACAAAACAGAGGACCACGGTTTTAGACAATCAACTCACATGATTTTTACCCCCTGCACATGACAGCACACAGGCTATAGACTGAATGGTTGACACACCACTTTGGTAAAAGACTGAGTGTTAATATCTAAAATGGAAACAATATTTGAGACATGATCTCATTTAGCTTTCAGAAAGACTTAAGGGACAGTTTACTAGGGCTGGGTAAAAAATATTGATATCTCGATATCAATCGATTCTCATTTTTATGGAATGATATCGATTCTTTAATCCCTAGAATCGATTAGTCTAGCCTGTTTTCAGTT
>NW_015505453.1:566512-581068 GCF_001515645.1 Sinocyclocheilus grahami | reverse complement strand
ATCAGTTCTCAGTGCTCAAATACACACACAGTAGTCCAAATGTCTATCGTGTAGACTAGAGTATCTCACGTAAATACAGTCAATACAGTCGGTTATGGATTAAGTGAACGTAAACAGGTGGGTGAAAACTGAATGTGTGTCAGTATTACATGCATGCCTTCCGTCTTAAATGGTCTGCATTCCTTATTAAATACCTATCTGTGTCATTAATGTTAACCAACAAAAGATGTTAAATAAATGTATACTTAAGTAAATCTACTGTATCTGAAAAATGTGTTTAATTTGTATCTCTACCAAAAAATTTTAATTGTCATCATGTATTCCAGTTTTTCCAAATTCAATCCTTGATTCAAATTTCTCATAAGCTTAACCGATTTGGTCTAAAGAGAGAAGAATTAATGACTATTTTTGTTTGAAGACTACATATAAAATAACTACCAAAATAAATGTTGGTAACTGCAGTTTGACTAAAAGCAATTACTAAAGTTCACAAAAATGCAATGACTTTTCGTTGACTAAAACTAGACTAAAACTATGAAAGACTCAAATGACTCAAATGTGACTAAGACTATTAAGCATTTTCGTCTCAATATAAAGACTAAGACTAAATCAGTAATGCCTGTCAAAATTAACACTGATTCAGAGACCCACGGGTCATGAGGACCTCATACAAGTGTAAATTCAGTAGCCTCTACAGTGTAACCTGAAAACAGGAAAGTAACACAAGTGGTTTCCAGATTCACCAGGGAGCTTCAGCTTCCAGCAAGAGCCCTTAAGCAGGTGTTTCCCATTCAAGGCACGTTTGTTCTATTGACAAGCTGAACAAAAGGGCCTCAGTGAGGGCTAAAATACTACTGCTGACTAAAAACGTCACTTTTTCAAACTTAGTGCAGGCTTTGATGAGCCGTCTCCTTCCGGAGCTCTCTTTTGCCCCATTTACAATCTAGAGTGGTATGTCCAACACACAAAAACAACCCTAAGCAAACACACACACACACAAAACAGAGGACCATGGTTTTAGACAATCAACTCACATGATTTTTACCCCCTGCACATGACAGCACACAGGCTATAGACTGAATGGTTGACACACCACTTTGGTAAAAGACTGAGTGTTAATATCTAAAATGGAAACAATATTTGAGACATGATCTCATTTAGCTTTCAGAAAGACTTAAGGGACAGTTTACTAGGGCTGGGTAAAAAATATTGATATCTCGATATCAATCGATTCTCATTTTTATGGAATGATATCGATTCTTTAATCCCTAGAATCGATTAGTCTAGCCTGTTTTCAGTTTATGGACGGAACGATGAAGGGCACTTCCCATCCAATATATCGCAATAAGCATTGTGCATTGGTACTTTTAAATTAATATGAAACAAAGTCTCAGATTTTAAATTCTGTCCATTGTATTGCAGTATTCAAACAATAAATGCCGTTTTGGCGCTGTTTAATGTGGAGAGACAGATCGCTGTATCACCTCAGTTCAACAGACGCAGCAGCGCGAGGCACACGTGAACTGATCATCTCCTCCACATTAATACCAGTTTCAGCACAAAATGAACATGACTAAACATCCGAAGGTACGTTAAAAGAAATATGCAACTTTACAATCCGTATCTTGTCTCGTGTAATCGCTCAATCAGTGTTTCAGCCGCGCAAAGAGGTTAATATAACGGCTGGTAAACAATGTCCCGTAACATCACATTTACCTCAGAAAAACATACTCAGATAGAAAAATAAACTGTAGAGCAGTGTTAATTTCGTTGACGAACAATTTTCGTCATAATGTTCGTCAACGGCATTTTTTTCACTGACATGGCGCTGTTTAATGTGGAGAGACAGATCGCTGTATCACCTCAGTTCAACAGACGCAGCAGCGCGAGGCACACGTGAACTGATCATCTCCTCCACATTAATACCAGTTTCAGCACAAAATGAACATGACTAAACATCCGAAGGTACGTTAAAAGAAATATGCAACTTTACAATCCGTATCTTGTCTCGTGTAATCGCTCAATCAGTGTTTCAGCCACGCAAAGAGGTTAATATAACGGCTTGTAAACAATGTCCCGTAACATCACATTTACCTCAGAAAAACATACTCAGATAGAAAAATAAACTGTAGAGCAGTGTTAATTTCGTTGACGAACAATTTTCGTCATAATGTTCGTCAACGGCATTTTTTTCACTGACAACGAGACGATAAACTAAAGCTCTTTTTGAATGACAAAATCTATAACGAAAATATATTGGCATTTTGGTCAACGAATAAAAACGAAACAAAAATGTTAGGGAGGGACGATTTGGGAAGAGATTCATTCAATTTCAGAACGAATCTGCTGCGTGGTTAGGAGGTTAGATATGTACATGAACCAGCTGGAAATAAGCTAAAATACACTTTCTGCACGTCGCATAAAACGTTCAAAAATGTCAATATGTGGGAGTAAGAGAAGAGCAGACATAAAGATAAATCTGATGACGCAAGAGAGAGCTCAATTCGGTCCGGTTTTCTGAGCGCAGACACTAGGCGCGTTTCCATTACAGATTTGCGCAAAACTTTGGCGATATTTTATAAATGTCGATAAGCCACCATTTTTTGACAGCCACCATTATGTTTAATTTATGCATTTAGCAGATGCTTTTATCCAAAGCGACTTACAGTGCATTCAGGCTATACATTTTTTACCAGTATGTGTGTTCCCTGGGAATCGAACCCATGACCTTTTGCGCTGCTAATGCAATGCTCTACCACTGAGCCACAGGAACATCGATTTAAAAGAACGAATTGAAGTAGAAATATTATTATGTAATTGTAACTTTATTATTTTAAAAGTTTCATTAGAAATATTATTATGTAATTGTAACTTTATTATTTTTAAAACTTCATTAGAAATATTATTATGTAATTGTAACTTTATTATTTCAAAAACTTCATTAAGTGTAATTTTAACAAATCAGTCAATTTGAACCTTCAATAGTAATGTAGTACCAACTGACTCTCATGTATATTTTACAGCATTAGTTGAGTTTTTTTTTTCTTGTGAAAATTTGGTATGTATATATATCCAAAATATTCTATATTGAATCAATTCGAATTGGTAATCAAATCAAATCGCAAGCTTGTGAATGAGAATCGAATCGAATCGTGAAATTTGTGTCAAAACCCAGCCCTACAGTTTACCCAAAAATCTAAATTATGTCATCATTCACCCACCCTCATGTCATTCTAAAACTTCCTTTCTTCTGTGGAACATAAAATAAGATATAAAATGCTACCAAAACTGTTTGTCAAAATATCTTCTTGAGATGCGCAAAATCATACAGGATTGAAGCAACATGATGGTGAGTAAAAGAATCCTAATTTTTGTGTGAACTATCCCTTAAATATAAACAGCAAACCAAAGAACCTTTCTTCATAATAACAAATACACAATCAGTTACACAACTTTTGGTTGGCAATGGTCTTTAGCAACTACCTTGCTAAACATTAGATAAATTCAAAACAAATAGAGAACCAAGTTGACAAGCTATATATTTGGACATCATTGGCATCACTGTACATAAAGCAGGAGTGAATTTTTTATTGTTTTAAAATGTTAAATAGCATTATTACAATAAATTCTGTAAACTTTATTAATTAATTCAATTTGATATGGTTGTAGTCATAATTTAACAAAACAAATGGGAACAGTTGACAAAAAAATACACACAAATTATAATCTTTTTTTTAAAAAGGTGTAAGATCCTTTAAAGGCCAAATTTACTAATGATTTGTTTTGGAAAATCATCTGAATGCAATGTGATTTACAAAATGTCTTAACAAATGGAGAAACACCCCAAAAGTAGAACTCAGCTTACAAAAAGGGAAGCTGCTGACAGTGTCAACCAGTGTTCAAGACATAAAATTGTCTTAATTGTCATTAATAGAAAGAACAAAAACTCACAAATCTGACACAGGTCTATTTGAAATTTCACTGACCAATTAAAAGCAATCAAATACATGAACAATAGCTTAAGTTAATTGGCTATTAATAACGGAATTTAAATAAGACGAGTGTTTTCTTCACCAGTTCCCATTACGTCATAATGAATTCAAATTCATGTCTATCATTACAAATCAACTTAATATGCCGTCGCTATGTATTATGCTTCAACTGTGATCATAATGATGCTAAAAGGGGTATCGGTCTCTTTTTTGTCGTACGAAATCCTTATTTTGTACAGCAGGAAGTAACGCAGTGAATCTTAATCTGAGCCAATGTTTGGCCAGACACTACATAGGGAAGTCAGTGAAAAGTCTGGCACGACCATTGTAGAGGGCAACACGGAGACATATTTATGGACCTTCGCCCGAAACGACTTTCTGCCCCATTCCTTTGGCATTTGTGTGTGTACAGGGCAAAGAGAGAGAATTTGTGACGTCCACCTGGTCCAAAGGCTTTCGGGACACCGAAGAGCAATTTCCAACGCTTGGATTAACCTGAAGCTTCCATGATTATCCCCCCATACCCCCCAGCCGCCATAATTTGGCTGGAAGGGCCCCAGCTGCTAATTCTTTATAAATAGCGTGTAGCTCAGTCCTCCTCCAGGGAGAATGGGGCTCAGAAGAATGGCTTGGGCACAAATCAGGCTGGAAAAAGCACACAACATACACATTTCGACAAACATATGGGGCCATAGCTGAGAATGAACTTGAGGTACATGTGACTTTGACTCGCCTCACGTGGATTCGACAATCGGCCAATTAGAAAAGTGACAACGGGATGTCAAGCTGTGGTTGAGGTTGAGAAAAAAAACAAGTAGAAAATTTAATTCTTTATTAGTTAACTAGGAGTGTAACGGTACACGTATTCGTACCGAAAATTTCAGTACTGGTCTTTCGGTTCGGTACGCATGTGTACCGAACAAATACAGAATAAACACATAACCTCTGCACTAGTGGAACTTTTTTGGAAACTTCCAGTTTTATATATTGTTACTTTTGATATGAAACGAAGTCCTATCTTTCTAATTATGTCCATGTTTTTCAGGAAATTCAAACAATAAATGGCATTTTGACGCTCTTTGATGTGGCGCAACAGATCGCTGTATAGGTGCGTCATTTCAAACTGCAGCGCGGAGCGCGAGTGAGCGTGATCATCATTTCCTCTTTACTACTAGTTTTAACGCGAAATAGACTAAACATGAAATAACATCTCATGCCTCATGTAATCGCTCAATCAGTGCCACTGTGTAAATGAATATATTTCAACAACAAATATACATTTTATAATTTAGATGTTAATTAAAAAAACAGCATTATGTGCAATTTACATGTTTGCATATATTATATTTAAAAATAAATAGTAATTTAATTTAAATTTGGCCTCTGTTGTTAATTGTAACCTTATAGTAATGTAAAAGGGCTCTCTAAAGTTTAGAGCATAAGGTGAGGTAGATTATTATTTTTATTAGGAAAATTTTAATTATAATTGAATTTAAAGAAATAGCCATTTCTTCAGTAAACCACCGTTTAATTAAAAAAAAAATCCCTGAAAACATGTACTGAAAACATACCAAACCGTGATTTCAAAACAGAGGTATGTACAAAACCGCCATGTTTGTGTACCGTTACACCCCTATAGTTAACAAAGTTAATTGTAATGCTGGCTTGTAATAGGGCCATCTATGTATTGACAAAGGCCAGAGACCCTGAAAATCCCTGAAGTTTACAGGTTGTCTGTGGGGTGGAGGCCTTTTCTCTCAGCAAACAAAAAGCACCAGGGGAGGCTCTCTGACATTCGAGTGAGGCTTTATGTCAGGAGTACATGAGAGGCACGGAGTGAGGTCCATTCACTTGCACACAGAGGTCACGTTACAGAATGTTACATATGTAATTTTCGTTATTTACTATTTCATACAGCACAAAAAGAGATAGGTATGACAATTTAGAACTATCTAGGTCAAGTTAGCATGTCAAAAAACACACAAGGCCTCAAAACTCTCTGAAAAGAGCATCATTTTTGAACTCGGACTACTAGAAGTCTCTGATTTCTATGTCAAATTCCAATTTGCGTTTGAAATTGTGTTTTCTCTGAATTTATTATGGATTTCCTGGCACTTAATTTAATGCATGAACTGATCAACACAAAAGTAGGGGTTGTGTTGCTATGATCTTTCAACATGGAGAGCTTCAAAATGATAAATAATAGGTCAAGGGGCTGTTTCTGTGGAGAAACCCTGAGAACAGCGGACCCCCCCTCATCCCATGCCTTTTTCTCCCATTCACAACGCCACGGGGGGAGCAGGTCGGGTTCAAGCGCAACAAATTACCTAAATATGGGCTGAAAAGGCTTTGAGAGACTTCAATTCAACCGTTAAAAATAATATTAATAAAAGAAGATTTAGGAAGTCAGGTGGGTGGAACACCATGCTAAACTGCGGTCTATAATTTCAGCTAGCGAGGAGAAAAAGTGGCTCTTTCTTGGTCAGTATTTGTGTTTAGCCTGGGTAGAATAGGGGTACCTCCACATATAAAGGCGAGAGGAAGAAACACAGAAAAACGAAATTTTCAGCCTGAGTGGTTACTTCAAATGAAATCTAAAGGCTGAGGCTCAATGGGCCCTTTTAGCGGAGGGGAGTGTTTCTTAAAGGAATCGCAGCAGTGGACGTGTTTGGCATTTGGTGGCCCTTGTCCTCCAATTGTGCATACGCCACGGTGGCTGCCTTCTCTGTGGGCTCGGTACGCTCCACAGGCAGTACAGTCTGGGCCTCGAACACAGACAGAAATCATGTTTGACTTTGCTCAACCACATCTGTTCCCATGCCCCTGAAGGCACTACGGTTGCACAGCTACAAAGATGTGTACGCTGTAGTTAATGTGAGTGAGTGACAGCTCAATATGTTCCTTACATAAGTGCTGCTGACCTAGGCACGGCCTTGAACTTGATGCCCATCACCT
Organism: Sinocyclocheilus grahami; assembly: GCF_001515645.1. Classification (NCBI taxonomy): domain Eukaryota; kingdom Metazoa; phylum Chordata; class Actinopteri; order Cypriniformes; family Cyprinidae; genus Sinocyclocheilus; species Sinocyclocheilus grahami. The sequence goes on along the minus strand of NW_015505453.1, from coordinate 574,121 downwards.
GTAAATGAGGCTTTGGATTATAAACGAAAGAATAACATTGTCACTAAAATAGATTTCATTAAAAACGATGTGACATTTCATAAAGAGACTGACTAAAATATAGGCTCTATACCAAACGCTAGTAAGTTTGAAGTAGACATTATAGGTGTGCTAAAGGGATAGTTCACTAAAAAAGTACAATTTCACTCACTCAAAGGCTGTTCCTAAACTGTATCACTCTGTCTATTCTATGAAAAACTGAAGAAATTTTGAGTAATGTCTAGACTAGCACTTTTTGTGCATACAATGGAGGTCAATGGGCTCCAATGTTGTTGGGTTCCAAATTTTCTTCAAAAGAAAAAGGCATACAGTTTTGGAACAACATGAGTAAATGATGACATAATCCCTTTAAATTCTGTTATTTATAGCTGCCATTATGTTCTGGCTAAAATCTAATGCAGGGGTGGAAACAGCTTAATCTTAATATTTATGTCTAATATATACTGCAGAAACAGCAAGAGCAGCATGGTAGTGTGCTATTCCAAAGATGGTTATCCTACACAGAAAGGGCAATCCCAAAATGCATTGCTTCAAGTTTAAGAAAAATATTAATGGACTGAACATAATTCTATCATTTCTTATAATAATAACTTCAATATAATAATTAACATTACGATAATCATTTTAAATACTGAAATGTACAAATAAAATAGTTATAATCAAAACTTTTACATTTAGGCCAATACACATGTGTCTGCTATGTATTTTTGTGCTCATTAAAAGTAATACATCACAAGCTTAGCAGAGTAGCAACTTGTATTAGAACACAGAACTTTATAGGAATCAACTGTCTTATGCACTTCACATGAGAAGCACTGCTTATGTGGTGCACATTAGTCACCATTAACCAGCTGTTGCTTAAGTGAAGCATTTCAAATCAATCACTTTTTTCCATTTTAAATATATAAAGTTAGAGGTTCCATTTTAGCTGATTTAGAATGTCATGTGAAAGTGAAAAAGCTCACTAGGGTCCGTAGACTTCGTGAATTACAGAAAGCAAATTTATGCATGTAATGTTGCTCATTTTGATTAATGCCACCTAATTGACCTGTGCTTTGAAATGTTTGAAACCCCACAAAGCAGAGTTAAAATGTGCAGCAGTAGCCCAGCATCCCGAGGGACTACGGGATCCAAAATTTGTTTCCGTTTAATTTCCACTTCACAGACAGCAGCACACATTAACAACCCTAAGGAAAGGCTGGAGAGCTGCCAGCGGGACAGAAGAAGAAGCAAGTACGGCAAAGGGTCATCACAGCTCCATCAACAGTTCCTCAGCAACTGCTTCTGAATGTCTGACAGCTCCAGCATTAATTCCTCTAAAGTCATTCTACTCGTCTCGAATTATGTTTTGGGTTACCGCAGTGCTAACATGCTCTACTGTCACTGTCAGAGGGTAACAATGGGCTTTACGCTGTCAATATCTCATTGTCAGCACGTCAGGATATTCTTAAAGCTGAACAGCTTCTGTCGGAGACAAAGAGGACTTACCGCCATTCAAGCAATGCCTTTTGACAGCACACAAAAACCATCTATTACAGTACTAAACACTTCCACTGGCTCAGATATCATATATCGTACAAGAATATTTGTGTTCAATGATGTGCAATCAGTAAAAGTCGTTTAGGGTGATGAGTAAACAAATTTGCCGGTCAATATCTTCTTTCCCTTCACGAGAGCCAACCAAATCTCTGCACTCAGTGAGTTTTAATGAATGCAACTGACTGCCAAAAGCACATCTCACCACAAAAAAGCAGGGTAAGGTGCCCGAAAAAGTATAAAAGCCAGAATGTTAATGCAATTCTCTATGGGGGCAAAAACATCTGAAAAACAACAACCTTGAAAGAAAAAAATTATGAAAAATAAAAAATTAAGATTATGATTTAAAGTGACACCAACAAAAAAAAAGAATAATAATGTTCAATTAAAAATAATGGGCTTTATTTACCCATTTTTGAATTTTACCATAAATTTGATAGAAACATCAAATCAGATGTATTCCATCTGCAAGATGCTCATTCACAAAAATAAATAAATAAACATGTTTAAATGTACAAAATGTACCGGACACAGTGCAAGGCTAAAAGTACAGGACAATACAGTTATAAGAACACAGAGATAGACAGGACCCATAACATTACAATTTCTGTAACCAATCACACGAGGGGAGGACAAGGGTGGGGATGCACCACTAAGGTTTATTTACTATTGGACCCCAGCAACTTTTTCACAACATATTCCTCATATGTACTTCCATATCCAGTCGACATCCATGTTCCTGAAAGTCTTTGGGACAGAATTTAGAAGGGATAAGGTTGTAAATAGTCCAGTTGTGGAATATTGTAATTCTTATTTCTGTTATTATAATTCAAACTAAAATTGTACCAGAACATTTTATGTAATCAGGTGACACAGCTTATAAAAATTTAAAAACAGTTTACGCAGTGAAATATGATTTCTGTACAGTTACAGCCCAGAACCAGAAACACATAACCTAGTCAAAGTCACACAAGAGTCTACAACATCACTCACCCCGAACAAAAGTCCAGCCACACAGCAGCTTCACACAAACCACTGACACTTCAGACAAACATATCACACTTCGGGAAATTAGCAATTAGAAACACTAAAAATACCAATAACGTATCTTAAAATAAAAACTCAGAAGCAAATGTAGCGTATAATCACATCAAAAATCTATATTTTGGGGGATTATTTTACTGAAATTAAAGCTATTTTAATAAAAAAGTTCTTTTGAAAAACTTGAAGTATTATGCCAGTTTTGTTGACATCAATTTAGAAGACGTCATACATCCCTGACTGTCACTCTTGCATTATGGTATTGCAACACTGTTTTACTACGCATCTGTCCCATCAGTTCACACTGCCAGATGTGTGTACCCTCAGCACAGCAATGGTTAATAAAGCCATCAGGGTTTGGAAATAATGTTTAAAAGCCTCACTCAGAAGACATATACAGTTTTAAATTCCAGGATTAAATTACTTTCACAATCATTTGGAAAAATGTCTTCATTTATTTAAATCCATTAATGAAGCAGTGGATTACAAGACATTTCTTACAACACAAAAATAGCCGTGAGGGAGGATTCATAAAATGACAAAGCATCATGAAAGTGCTTTCTTCTTCCCTAAATTATACCACATCCTCTGTTAAATTCATCCAATTTTTTATATTCAAGTAATCATTAGTTAAAGATATCTGTAAGCTGCCAGGGAATTTCTACTACTCCAGAGAGTCTTTATTATAAAAGCTGTAAGTAGGAAAAACCCTGCAATTCGGTTTAAGGTCTGATAATAAGCTCTTTGAAACAATTACCTGGACATGGGAGGGAAGAAAGGAAATATTTCTAATAAAAGTTACAAAATGCAAGAGTGACTCACCAGTATGCCAGAAAATTGTTTTTCCTCCATGCTTTTGAAGCTCTCTTCGGCGTGGGTCCCCTTTCCGGAAGGATGCCCGTCCTGGCCTATCTCTGTGCTCTCTGGAACTCGTCTTGAGCTGCTGGGGTATGCGTCTTAGTTTCTGCTGCACACTGCTTCTCCCTCAATCGTTTCCTCTCTCCGCTAGTTGCAATGTTGGGCTGAGATGGCGTCTCTGCTTTGTGCTAATTCTGCGTTAATCCAGGAACTTTTCTATGCTGTGAAAGGAACATGTGACAGGGAGAAGGAGGGAGGAAGAGGGGGAAAAGCAACTATTAGCCCCCAAACGTGTTGTTCTCTCTCTAAAACAATCATTTCATAACTGCTGATAGCACGGTCCATGTTCTGGCTGGGAGTGTAGCTGGAGTTTATGAGACTGTAAAAGTCTGATATTATGATTATTCTGTGAAGTGATGTAGAGGATGCTTATACTGTAAACCAGGATGAAAAGATTTAGTATTTTCAGCAAATAGCTAAAACAAAGGGCTACAGTACAGATAGGTACAGAACATAAGCTTCCAGAAAACGACAATGATTTACCAAATTAACCTATAGCCTACATCAGGTAACAAACTGTCTATATTCTGGATTGGTTAGACACTATGACAACTTCCCACATACAATCCTGCTGTTTTACTACAACAATGTAGCACATGAACATCCTTAATTTTGGTTACACTTTATTTTAAGGTGTCCTTGTTACAGTGTAATTATACATTTAAGTACTGAGTAATATTAATTAACTACATGTACTTACTACATGGGTAGGTTTAGGAAGGATTAGGGTTTGGTTTAGGGTTACTTGCATGTATGCATCATTAATTGCTATTATAATAGTAAGTACATGTAATGTGTAACAATTAAGGATACCTTAAAATCAAGTGTTACCTTAATTTTAGATTCTACATTAGTACTTAGGAAATGGAGAAATGTTTCAAATGTCAGTTTCTTGTGCTATACCAGGTAAGACCAAGACTCAAGTAGCAATTTACCAACTGGAACCTCTTAAATCACTCTAATGTTGTTGTGAACCACTCATCCTGACACCAGGCAACACAGTACATCACTCCTCCTGAATTAAAGTGAACGCTTCTCCAGACCAACCATTTGAAATGAATACCTCAGCCTGGACGAGTGAACTTTCACTCATATTTATGGCAAGGGAACATGCACTAATATTTCAGTGGAAGTTAATGAGAATATCAAACAAGGAAGAATGCGTACAGCAAATAGAATAACAAATTAACAAAAATGTTAATAAATAAATATCAAATAAAACACCACGCTGGACACAGGGAAAAGATAAAGCATGGGCAAAAGTAGGTTTAGAGATAAGTGTACTATCCCTCAGCCCCTCGACCTTCACAAAAAGATGTTTTTATTTACAAAAAGCAGTAAGATAAGATGTGAGATAAGCAGAGCAAACTCTCTGAACCAACGGCTTTCTGATCAATATTGAGTTGTCTGTTGCATCACACAGAACATGTGCTCTTTACTGAATGAGTTGGGGGCTATATGGAAAAATACAACTGTAACCAATTAGCAGTTTAAAAAATGAAAGTCTCCAGGATGGCCAAGCAACAAAAACAGTAAAAATAATAATTAATTATTACCAATTATTTTCATTCTAAATGGTTAGTTTCTGAAACAATTACCTAAAAAAAAAATATATATATATATATATATATATATATAAAAGCCATATTGGAAAAAGTATATACTGTAAAATAACTATCACTTTATTTATGACTATTTATTACTGCCACCCACTAATAAAAACATAAACATAACCAAACAATCACTTCCATATCGATTCATCAATGAACAAAAACAAAAACTAGATGTCACCTGCTATCGACATGCACTGGTCACATTAAACATTAATGTATTTGATTAAAGGGGTGGTTCACTGGGTGCAGTCTAACATGTGTTAATGCTTTGCTTTGAAAAAAACGCATTATTTTTCACATAATTTACCTTTATTCCACACCGTTCTGTCCCTTCTCTGAGAAACGCGCTGATCATTTCCTGCTTTTATGAAGCACCTCCCTCAGAAATAGGCGATGGGCTCTGATTGGTTAGCTAGCCCAGTGTGTTGTGATTGGCTAAACCGCCTCTAGTGCAGTTTAAACGTTCCGCCCCTCACCTCAGCGGCATGTGCTCCGGTTGTATTGTAAACAACAGCGTCGTTAATATCGCTTATGCCATGGTCTGTCTGAATACTCAGTTCTGATTGGCTGGCAGGTGTTGATTAAATTTGTTTAACTGCACAGGTAGTTCCAGGTCAGTTTAATCACAATCAATATTAATGCGCTTCCTATAAACATTGGTAACCACAGTAACATACAGTTACAGTTGAATAGTAATACAGAGTGAGACAGTTACAGTAAACATTTCCGATTTACTTAGCTAGGCTAAATGGATGATTTTCGCGTGTCATTTAGCTTATATGGTCATTATGGCAATTTTGATAAATGGGCAGAGGCACAAGATGAACTGGACGAACTGGAGAATATAACATCAAACGAGAAATGTACAGAAAAATGGTACAAGGAAATAACACCAGCAGAGCTGAAGCAGATTGAAGACGACGAGAATGAGGTTAATACAAACAAGATTACTAAATGGGCAATTACCACATTCAAAGACTTTTTTATCAGAAGAAAAAAAATTATACTGTTGAGACTTACTCGGCTTCTGAACTTAATGAGACATTGCGAGAATTTTATGCCTCTTTTCAGACTACTACCGGCCGCGAATACAGTGTTGCAAGCCGGTATTAACCGTTACATCACAAAACACAACATCATAAATGATAAAAGACTTTAAATCAAGCAATGCCGTCTTTAAATCAATTATAAAGCGCTACAGGAAAAATGGAAAAGACACCAGCGTTCATCACCCTCGTATCATTGAGTCCGAACTGGAGAAAATTTAAAATTCACCTGCGCTCTCCCCGTTCACACCCATCGGGCTTGTACGGAAAGTTTGGTTTGACATACAGCTGTGTTTCGAACGGCATCGTTAATATCGCTTATCAGTTTGAGCCTGATTGAGAAGCAGAGGATGTTATTGAAGAGCTTATGTTAGCTTTTAATATATGGTTTTATCCTAATTAAAGCTTTAATACAGTACAGCAACTGCACACACGTCCATGTTTAATGTGAAAATAACTGTATAATTGGAACAGTTAATTGTTGGAGCTGAGCTGAATGAGAGAGAGAGAGAGAGAGAGAGATGCAGAGAATGGGGACGCGAGGAACAGCATTGAGAACCGCTGCTTTAGAACATTGATTTTGAAACTTGTGAATCCATTAGATTCGTGATTAGACAGAATCGCGATTCATATATGAATAGATTTTTACGTGCACCTCTAGTTTTCTCTTCCTCTTCTCTAAAGCAGCGCAGCATGGCCTCGCCCCCTTTGCTGCCTTTTCCCGAGGGCGGGGTTTATCTGGGTTTGTGATGTCACGAACCCGGGAAGTAACTTGTTGTAGTCCCTACCAGCCGTTTTTGTAGGCATTAAACTGCCAGAATTTTAAAAGATGATAGCTCCGTTTGCATTGAACTTTCAGCTTCGTAACTTTGCAGATATTGTTTATGCTCAAACAGCAACATTACACACTAACTAACGTTAAAAAAGTGAAATCGCAATCAACCACCCCTTTAAAGCAGAATGACACATACAGAGCTGTCATAAGTTCGGTGTGGCTTGTGGTGTGAAGTCTAGCGGCAACAGGAAGTTGCCATTACACCCAATTCAACACGTGGGAGCTGCCACTCAACCTGCTGCAATTCAACACTACGGAAGAGATCATTTATATGTTCCCCATGGGTGCAAAAAATGCCCTCCACAGAGGGCGCTCTGGGGCTGAGCCCTTGCCAGCCTCATTAGAATCTCAAGATGCTTGTCATCCTAAGTAAGGTTATTTGTTTTAAAACAAGTATAGTTTCAAAAATCTATTAGACATGAATGATCACTGTGGAGCATGACTAATAAATATAATTTCTCAATAATATCCCTCTTATGCAACCCTCTACGGACACCTTGGCAATTGAATCGCCATTGGCTAGTACATTTTTTTGTTTACTCGCCAGACTGAAATACTATACTATACTATACTATACTATA
>NW_015505453.1:564193-566326 GCF_001515645.1 Sinocyclocheilus grahami | reverse complement strand
AACTGAAAAATATCACAGATCGCTTGACGGAGAGTGAAACTGAAGCGCTCAGTCAGAGTGTTCTGTGAGTGAAAATATATCTGTGCTAATCATATACTCAGCCTCCAACTCACACACTGGTAGGGATGTAACGATTAACTGCGAGCCGGTTGAAAATCGATTCAAATATGTGACGATTCAAATCGGTTGAGATGCTAAACAAATCGCGATTCATTTAGAGGTAGGAGTTATGAATCCATGTCTGAGGGGAACTTACTGTCTTTAGAAAAGTATAGACGGTATTTTTTATTTTCCTCTTGCCTCTGTATAATGCATATTAAAATTCATAAGTGCAGTGCTGCTTTGTTTTCTCATTTTGTCTCTCATAGTTGAGGTATACCTATGATGAAAATTACAGGCCTCTCTCATCTTTTTAAGTGGGAGAACTTGCACAATTGGTGGCTGACTAAATACTTTTTTTCCCCACTGTATTATTATAGTGTTATATTTCAATTTCACAAATAAATGTTCAGCATTTTGTCCAAGCAATAATAAAAGGACACATTTAATTTATAATTTGTCTTAAATCTCATTTTGTAAAAAATAAAATAAAATTGTGAATCGAATCGAATCGAGAATCGAATCGTGAGTTGAGTGAATCGTTACATCCCTACACACTGGCGGGTAAAATCTGATAATTTATTAGCCATTGGCTAATATTAGACATCATTTAGTCGCCCAGAGTGAAGATTTAGTCGCATATGCGAGTGATTTACTCGCAATGTAGAGGGTTATGTCTTAAATTATTAATATTTTCATAATTGCAGTATAAAAATTTAGTCGCATATGCAAGTGATTTACTCGCAATGTAGAGGGTTATGTCTTAAAAAATTATTAATATTTTCATAATTGCAGTTTAAAATAATTCTGTATGTAAATAAAGATGTAATGCATTTCAAGGCTTGACTCCTGGAAAGTATCTGGAGTCTGCAATGGTTACAAAGTTAATGAGTGTTTCGCCCTTTAGAATGCCCCTAATATGAATGGCATCAGAAGACAATGCAGTGTTCCAGAAATCCAGTTGGATGTGGTGGGTGAAGTTGGGAAGTCACCTTGCAGACAAGTGGCCAATTAAGTGTCATTCCAAAGCTGTGGCAGGTCATAGGGTGGCTCTCATTAGCTGTCTGTGACGGTTGGAAAAGACCGTTTCCACGCGCCACAGAGGCTTAAAGGGTTAGTTCACCCAAAAATTAAAATTAGTCCATAAATTACTCACCCTCAAGTCATCCTAGGTGTATATGACTTTCTTCTTTCAGATGAATCCAGTCGGAGTTATATAAAAAATTGTCTTTGATCTTTCAAGCTGTTTAATGGCACTCAGCGGGTGTTGTAGTGCATCAGTCCAAAACAAGTTAAATAAAAAGTGCCCATCCTTAATAAAAAGTGTCTCACACGGCTCCGGGGGGTGAACAAAGGCCTCCTGTAGCTAATCGATGCGTTTTTGTAAGAAAAATAACCATATTTAAAACGTAATAATCAATTGAATCTAGCTTGTGCTCACTGTTGTAAACGGAAGCAGCTCCGGGCGGATGACGTATGAGGTCGGCTTTGCGCATGCACCGCTCAGAAGTGACGAACGCGGAAGCGCACGGGAGAGATCAAAACAAAACAACGGTCACTAATTAGAAGTACAAAACGAGGATTTGGTAAGAAGAATGTCGGAGGATTTTGATATAAGCCAAGAGGAGACTAGTTTTCCTTTGCTCCTGTTAACAAACATTGGTTTTCACGAGACTTTTCACAAGGTTTTTCACGTGTGCGCAACGCTGACCTTGTACGTCATGTTCCCGGAGCTGCTTCCATGTACATCTGTTGGCACAAGCTACGTTAAAGTGATTATTACGTATTGAATATGGATATTTTTCTTACAAAAACGCATCGATTCGCTACGGGAGGCCTTTGTTCACCCCCCTAAGCCATGTGAGAGACTTTTTTTTTATTTTTATAGATGGGCGCTTTTTATTCAACTGCTTTTGGACAGATGCATGCAACACCCGCTGAGTGGCATTAAACAGCTTGAAAGATCAAAGACAATTTTTTATATAACTCCGACTGGATTCGTCTGAAAGAAGAAAGTCATATACACCTAGGATG
>NW_015505453.1:548080-563103 GCF_001515645.1 Sinocyclocheilus grahami | reverse complement strand
TCGGGGACCTACGCTAGCCCTAGGACTATTCTTGTGTTTTGCCCACCATATACCTGTTTGCCATTGTTTGACCCTGCCTGTTTTTCCACGTCTCTCTATTAAAAGCTTGCAGATGGATCCACACGTCTCACGTCTCGTCAGCCCCGTTACACTAAGAGTCTTTAGTTTAATGACTTTGACTTGAATTTATATGAATTATCTTAAGACACAAAATTTGTTTAATATTTTATGCAACACATTAGGAAAAAAAGTGTCAGAGAAAATAAAAATGTTGTACAAAAATTGTATTTCTTATTTTTATTCATCTTGTCAGAATACAATTCGTTTAACATTGACAACACAATAGGGAAAAAGTGTCGCAGAGAGAAAAAAAATGTAAATGTAGGTTGTACAAAAATAGCCTATTAGTTATTTTTATTCGTCTTGTCAAAATACTAAATTCGTTTGACATTTTTCTGATAACAGTAGGAAAAGTGTCGCAGAGAAAGATAAATAAATACGACATCTTTCGTTTAAAATTATAGGCTAAGCAAAATATAAGTTGAACGTCCTTCAAGGACAGCACATCCACACTTTGCTCTGTCACTCATCGACAACCTGCCTGTTCTGTCTGAGGGCCGTATATTTACCACAGGTACAGCCTGCTCTAAGCATCGTTATGCACGTGCTGCGCACAGACCACGCAAATAAAACACGTGATGTTTAAAGCATGCGTGCAGCGCATGCATAACAGTCCTAAGTGCAAGCTGTAACGGTGGTCAATAAGAATAAAGCGCAGATATGCGGTTTTAAATGGACGTCGGGAACGGGATATTGTTAGACCGCCCACTCTCGTTCAAATTACACCAGAGTTACCGACCGCTACCGCGTTTTACTCGGAAATTTAATCCCGCAGTGCAAAAAATCCGGTCGGGTCCCGCGGGAATGCAGACCTCTACTTTGATCCTGTAAACAAACTTTGGTTTTCACGAGACTCACCGGCGCATGCGCAATTATGAACTCATACGTCAATCCCCCGGATCTGCTTCCATATACAACAGTTGGCACAAGCACATTAAAGTGATTATTATGTCTTGAATATGGATATTTTTCTTACAAAAACACATTGATTCGGTACAGGAGGCCTTTGTTCACCCCCCGGAGCCGTGTGAGACACTTTTTTAATGGATGGGCTCTTTTTATTTCACTTCTTTTGGACTGATGTACTGCAACACCCGCTGAGTGCCATTAAACAGCTTGAAAAATCAAAGACAATTTTTAAAAGAACTCCGACTGGATTCGTCTGAAAGAAGAAAGTCATATACACCTAGGATGACTTCAGGGTAATTTATGGACTAATTTTCATTTTTGGGTGAACTAACCCTTTAAAACGACACACTGAACTCCCTTCTCTTTAGTTTCACTGACATTAACCCCTGGCTAATCACACAGGTGTCTTGCCTAGCTTGGACTGACCAGCCAATGAGAACACAAGTCTAAAAACCTGTTATGTAGAGGTATAAAATGCTCCATAATTCAAGTCATAATTTCAAATCAAAGTACAGTCCCATTATTGTAACAGACCAAAAAATATTAAACTAATTTATTGGCAAACACAATTTAAAAAATAAAACTAGTAGTATTTAACAGCAAATGTCATCTGACACACCAAACGCAAAAGAAACATTTCCAATTCCCCAGTAAAAACAAAACATCCTTCACTAGAAGCTATTTAAAGGTTTAGGCTTATGTTTCTCCTTTTGGTCTGGAATGGCTTGATTACTGAGCATCTGTAGTAGCATGATACAAAAATACTCCACCTCCTCAACTCCACCCAACAGAGATAACACAAAGCAGCTCCAAAACACTGCAGTGCCTCCCATTATGTTTGCTGTTACCTCATACGTATTAGTAGAAATACAGCAGGTATATGAAATTGAGTCTCAACAAACCAATAAAATCATTCTCTAATAAACCATTTCAAGATTTTGCTAATAAGGATCAGGATGTATGCTCTGTTAAAGTATTCTATAATTCATCCACTAGATGACACTTTAAAAGGAGCATTTGGTCCTATCATTAAGTACCATTGGCGGAACTTACTACAAAACATTGATAGCAATACAGTAGATGATTAACAGTGAGGGGGAAATATGTCTATAGGATACAACCAGTTTCTAAAACGAACAAAGAGAAAGGTAATTTCTGTCTTTGTTCTTCATAGGTATTTTCTGTGTTTTTTTTGTTTGTTTTTTTGCTTGGCCATGAAACGGATTCTATCTGCAAGTGTTATCTTCAGAGAATTTAAAGCACACAAGTTACTCTATATATTAACAAACTTTGCGCAATTCTCTGGCAAATGTTCATAAGATAAAAAAGATTTTAAAAATATGTATGGACAAAATTACTACATTGGTACGTTTACTGATTTGTGGTGTTTATCTGAGGAAAAAACTGCCAAAAGTTCTCATTTACTTTTTACAATCTCAGCATTTACTTCTAACCCTACATCTCTGCAGTTGTATTGCTTTAACAGTTTGAAACAGTTTGTTATTACTACTGAAAATGGACATGATAAAATTAACGGGAACTTATCAGGCTTTGTCCACAGTATTTGGGTTACATGGAAAACAATGTTTGGGTTACATGGAAACATTCTTGGTTCTTAACATTAGGAAGTTTAAGCATGACAGCACACCAGAAAAAAACAACAATGACATTCCCAATTTTCATTCAACCAGCACAGAAATATTGTTCATACAACCACTTAATCCCATTTACATTACACTGTGGACAAATGGTGGACAGTCTGTCTGGCCAGGAAACTCAACGTTTTGATTTTCGGTCTGATGAAGGTGGTCATGCATGGGTGCACTAATTGTAAAAAATAAAACTACCTTCCCACTCCCAGACTACATAAACAATGTGCTCATTTTCAAATAGGGCCTAGCTCAAGACAAGCAATCTGAAAAGAATTGATCACAAACTGCTGCATCCTGGTATTCAATAATGCACACTTTTATAACAACTTTGCATAGATTTACAGGGCTATTGAAGTCTTCTGGCCATAACATTTAATAGATCTTTACTTAATCCCATTTACATTACACTGTGGACAAATGGTGGACAGTCTGTCTGGCCAGGAAACTCAACGTTTTGATTTTCGGTCTGATGAAGGTGGTCATGCATGGGTGCACTAATTGTAAAAAATAAAACTACCTTCCCACTCCCAGACTACATAAACATTAATGTGCTCATTTTCAAATAGGGCCTAGCTCAAGACAAGCAATCTGAAAAGAATTGATCACAAACTGCTGCATCCTGGTATTCAATAATGCACACTTTTATAACAACTTTGCATAGATTTACAGGGCTATTGAAGTCTTCTGGCCATAACATTTAATAGATCTTCGGGGGAGGGGTATTTTTATTGTTTTCTCATAGACTTTTAACCTCTAAACTGCACATTGGAAATGTAAATAATTAATAATAATAAATACATTTTGAATTATGGACATTGCAAAAGGTTAAACAAATAAAAAGCAAACTAAAAGCCCATTAAAGTACCACACTCTGACACTTTTCCAGCTTGTGACAGAATGTCAACACAGGACACTTTTTTACGTATTGGAGCTAAACCACACCATGTATGGTACAGAGGTTTTGCTTTGACAGTGTGGTTACTTAACGCATGATTTGACATGCCTCCACGGGCTCCTCTGCTTTATCATAAATGATCCCGACATGTTTGCGCACAGATTGGGTCCAGATGTGGCTGTGTGATCCTACATCTTTTCCTCTCTACGATGGTAAAAATAATCTCAGCACGCCCAACATGCATTTAAACATGATGGATAGGCATGAGCAAAGTTTGCTACAACAATTTGTTACATCACCGGTGAACCTCGTTTCCACTGGGGCCTGTGCACAACTGAATGTTGGAGGAGGTTCTTTTATTTATTTACATACCCTCTTTCCTGAATTAGTTTTTTTTTAGGAAACTGAAAAGAAGGAATAAATGTTTTATTCAGACCCTAATGGCAGAACGAAGCAACTACAGATTGTACTAGTGCACAGCCCTGTCAATGCAAGCAGCAGATTCATGCATTTACAAAAGAACAATATAAATGTTGTTAATAAAAGATTGATCAAATGGTCAGATTCTTCTATCACCACTATATTTAAAAAGAGGATTATAAAAGAATATAGTTTCTTGTAATACATACCAGATCCTGAAGTATTACATATGTGCTTGAAATAGCAAAACTTGCCAGAATATGACATAATTACAAAATTAACAATAAAAAGAAAACTGAACATGTTGAAATAATATAACTAAATATCTGCAGCATTCTGAAAAGCACTGGAAAGAATATTCAGGTTAAATAAAGTACTATGATTACGAAGTATAAACTCAAACTAAGAGCGATGTTCTAGTATGACATCGAAACCACCTTATTTAAGCGTAGGGTACTAGCGTTTCTCATTTGTAAGTAGCTTTGAATAAATGTAAATGTTATATGACACTTAGAAAAAGTTGTGCAACAACTTCCTGTGACAATATATAAGGAAGGCATTGATTCTTGTGTTTGTACACAAAAATGTCACTTTCAAATATGTTGTACTGAATGTATGAGTTACAGTAATTTCCTGAGATTAATCTAATGTTATTTTAAAAAGACAGTTTACACCTTCATCACTGAAACAATGACATAGGAGTGTCTGAGCCTAAAATAGTAAGAGTCTACGAGTGCTAGCTGACTATACACTGTAACTCATGATAAAACTATTTAAAGGTGTGGTAAAACTGCTAACAAATAATACAAATTAAGGGGGGGGGGGGCAACTTTAACAATTGTAACCGCATGCGTGTCATGGAGAAATTATACAGGTTCAACAGGTTCTCCATATGTTATCAAATGATCAGCCCAATAAACAGATAACATTAAAGGATGTAATTATTCTACAGCTTGTAGGGTGCAAAATGTATAAACAGCATCGCTGCTAAAAAAATTTTTACAACCTGTTATTAATGCTGGTCTGGCCTGAAACGAATAATAAGCGATAGTTTAACGAATCTATTAAACAGTTAAATTGCAAACAACTGCTTATCTGTAACTCTTTAAACCTACCAATCTCTTCCTAGTGGTATGAAATAAAATACGGAACAATCACTCGACTGTAGGCGACACCTCGTGTAGTATTTTTTTGGTCTTACCATCGCTTGCTGTTGTACAGAAGACAGCACTGTCAGTGAATCTGTTGCAAATGGTCTGAGAGGACTACCGGCGTCTGGAAAGTTTTGAACACGACCTCATTAAACTGATGGACATTTATTTCTTTGTTAAACCTCCAATATTCCAAGTACACGCTCTTCAGATGTGGCCCCGCCCCTCGACCAAAGACCCCCGTCCACACGCATGTGAATATAGTTTTAAGATACTTTCAAGGCTTTTTATAAGTGACTTAAGGATAATGGTAATTACAAAGCAGTGCTCTAGCGTACTGATTCCTACCTGAAAACAAACCATAAATGCGCAGACATAAAAATAGGCTACCTCAAATAATTTGGACCGTGATAAACTGAATAAAAATAAATTAAATCACCAATTTCGGTTATGATGAAGACGCCAGGCAGATCACCTTAACAGAGGATCTGACTGAGATCAAGATGTCGTAAATAGCCTAACTAAAAATGTACCGGTAGTATTGAGCACGTGCGTTGCTGCGGTTGATGGACGGATGTTTCCTGTAGACAATAGACCTGCGATTGTCATTGAGTAACGGATGTACACTGCAAATAAAGCTCTGGGAGTTTTATTAGACTACTACTTCCCAAATCAGCTATTTTTTTTGCTTCTGAATCCTTTCAAATATGACAAATGTAAAAAATTAAAAAAAGAGTGCGAGGTGTGCTGCCAAAACCTTAAACATAATGCCTTGTCGCATAGCAACCCAGTTCGCTGCCAACACAATAACTTAACGTTACGTGAGCGTGGAATGAATATCATGGGTGAAATGAGGACATATAGTGACAGACACGTATTCTTTACCTTTTTATTCTCTAATAAATGATGCTGGGAGACGGTATAAGGAGGATACACACGCTTTCCCATTCACGCGCCGTTGCGCAGTGTAGCGGTGGGTTTAACAAATGCTAGCAATACAAAAGACAAGATTCTACTGAGTGATACAGCTGTCAAATATATGGTATGCCATTAGTCCCTTTAGTTTACCACTCTAAAGAGGGAATGGCCTAAATACACAACTACACATATTACATTGTTTCTCCCAAGAGGCAGAAGATCATGGTTCTAACTCTGGTAGTTAAGCCTTAACCTAAATTATCTTGATACACAACATCATTGTGTGCCTTGCACAAACAGAAAATAGTTTAACCTTTGTAGTCATTGGTTCTCCACTAATGTAAACAGCTAAGTCATAAGTCTCTTTATGAAAATGGAGCATGATTATTAGCGTCAAAGGAAACCTTTGAAAGCTGTGAGACCAAATCCCACAAAAAGTCCGATTTTTCAAATAAATCTGCATATTCTGTCTGCATCATTATTTAGATAATTAAGTCATTAGATAGTTCAGTAGTAACCTTGACGTTTTAATAGTTGAATGACTTTTTGAGAAAATTGGGAGCAATACAGTTACTTTTAAAAACATTTAAATGGATTCTTGCTATAGCTCAAAGTTAGATGAATATGTTTTTAAAGTTGTATCTTGCTCACCAGTACATCTGAACACTTGCAGCATCTTTGTTAGTGTAGCCTAGTGTGTGTGTGCTCAACTATGCGTGGCATTGCATCAGCTGGTGTAATATCAGAGACAAAGCGAAGGATAGACTACCATCTCGTGGTAGAAATTGATACCTTCGGATAAACTTTACCAAAAGACTAATTAAACATTCCGTGTCAAATCAACCAAATTTCAGAAACATCCCCGGCTCAAATTTTTGGTTTTGATAACATTTTAACAAACATAAATAGTGGTGAAAACCAAAATAATAAATGTCATGGGTGTATATTTAGTGAGTAATCCACGTTTTGGTAGAGGGGGGTCAAAAAGACAACTTGGAGTCAGATTACTGGGGAGTAAAATGACTTCAGAAAGATTTCAACAATAAATTGTTAAATTGTACACGAGTTCAGTGGTCAAAAATCAAAGGATATTAAGATATCATTAATACATCTCGAGTTACAGACATGCAAACTTTTTTCCATTTTTGAACTGTCACCATTGGCATTTAATGCAACAAAGATTGCTAAAGTCAACATATTTTACTAATAGACCTACCAGTCACTGTATTAAAATAACATAATGAATCTGCCTTCTTTCTAAAGTCATTTTTACCCACCTGTAATTTGGTGGTCTAAATATATAGACTACATCTATTAACTAGTTAGGCTTTCTTCTTAATTTATGATTTTCTTTCACCATTATCCAACCATTTTTTTTATTATTATTTTTTTTTTAGCAGAGGGGTCTTTGGTTGAGTTGACACAGAATGACCCAATGATTATATTACAAACTCTGCAGTGCGACATTGCATTGTGCTCTAATTGCTGAAATATCTTTTGACATTGTATTTCAATATGTATTTGAATATGGAAAGTAATTGTTTTATATTCGACATTATGTAACTGAACAAAGCAATGTGTTTTGATGTAGTGTGACTTCCTGTCAGCAGAGGGAGACTGCACTAAAACTTTTGTTGTAAATTTGTTTTCTCTTTATTGAATCTCTTACAATTTTACAATAGCCAGGTAGTATGTAAAGGCAGATTTAAGAAAGGAGGCAAAGAAGCTACAAAATTACAATTAAATAAATTAAATCAACAAATACAGATTTAATAATAATAAAAAATTACACTAATACATTTAACAGATCTCTTGTTTAATTATGAACAGTTTCTAGGTATTGCTGAACTTCTGGCTTTTGTTTTATCATAAGCTGACACACGTGCCTCTTGTAAATATTTGTAATAAAATTCAGGTCAGTCAAAATAACTTGACAATCTTCCAATGGTTTGACAAATATGAGATTTTGTGACTAAACTGCCTACCTGTTTTTAGACAGTAGAGGGCGATATACTGTAGCTTTTCAAGAATAGTAGCAGTAACACTATGCATACTATTGGTGTTCTGAACTGCTTAAGTAATTTTTTACAACATTTGTGATTATTATAATTGTTGATGGTGATGTTACATAAGTTAATTGCTTGATTTTAGTTTTGGTAACAGTAAGGATAAGTAGTGGCTTAGTTACATTGTAGACAGTAATGGGCAAATCTAAATATGTGTAGAAGAGTGTAGACCTTTTGATTTGATATTTTTTAACATTTCTATTATAAATTTACATGACGCTTTACTTATTTTGCCTAGTGAAATCATTTGCGCTATATGTTCTTTGCGTAGATATAGTTTTAATACAATTCACGGTGGTAACTCGCCAAGAAACATAAAGAAATGAGAGAAAAGGCCGAGTATACAAAAAAAGACAATGTTTTTAATTCTTCTGAAAATCCATAAAAAATACTCCCTGACTTAATACAAATGTATAAATGGAGAATTAAAAAAAAATATTTACAAAAGTTTGGGTCCTGCCCCGTTTTTATACATCTGGGAAAGCACTACATAATTTAGCTTCTAAATGAACAAGAATGTCCTTCTATTAAATACTGTCATGATTTAAATCAAATGACATTATACTGCTATTCACATATAACTGCTGTCCCAAAATAGGAATTGTCTTAACAATATAAAATCCTTTCGTCGTTTAAAATACATATAGTCTCTCTCTTCTTTTTTTTTTTTACATGTGCCTTTTTCCTGTCAGCAGAGGGAGACTGCACTAAAACTTTTGTTGTAAATTTGTTTTCTCTTTATTGAATCTCTTACAATTTTACAATAGCCAGGTAGTATGTAAAGGCAGATTTAAGAAAGGAGGCAAAGAAGCTACAAAATTACAATTAAATAAATTAAATCAACAAATACAGATTTAATAATAATAAAAAATTACACTAATACATTTAACAGATCTCTTGTTTAATTATGAACAGTTTCTAGGTATTGCTGAACTTCTGGCTTTTGTTTTATCATAAGCTGACACACGTGCCTCTTGTAAATATTTGTAATAAAATTCAGGTCAGTCAAAATAACTTGACAATCTTCCAATGGTTTGACAAATATGAGATTTTGTGACTAAACTGCCTACCTGTTTTTAGACAGTAGAGGGCGATATACTGTAGCTTTTCAAGAATAGTAGCAGTAACACTATGCATACTATTGGTGTTCTGAACTGCTTAAGTAATTTTTTACAACATTTGTGATTATTATAATTGTTGATGGTGATGTTACATAAGTTAATTGCTTGATTTTAGTTTTGGTAACAGTAAGGATAAGTAGTGGCTTAGTTACATTGTAGACAGTAATGGGCAAATCTAAATATGTGTAGAAGAGTGTAGACCTTTTGATTTGATATTTTTTAACATTTCTATTATAAATTTACATGACGCTTTACTTATTTTGCCTAGTGAAATCATTTGCGCTATATGTTCTTTGCGTAGATATAGTTTTAATACAATTCACGGTGGTAACTCGCCAAGAAACATAAAGAAATGAGAGAAAAGGCCGAGTATACAAAAAAAGACAATGTTTTTAATTCTTCTGAAAATCCATAAAAAATACTCCCTGACTTAATACAAATGTATAAATGGAGAATTAAAAAAAAATATTTACAAAAGTTTGGGTCCTGCCCCGTTTTTATACATCTGGGAAAGCACTACATAATTTAGCTTCTAAATGAACAAGAATGTCCTTCTATTAAATACTGTCATGATTTAAATCAAATGACATTATACTGCTATTCACATATAACTGCTGTCCCAAAATAGGAACTGTCTTAACAATATAAAATCCTTTCGTCGTTTAAAATACATATAGTCTCTCTCTTCTTTTTTTTTTTTTACATGTGCCTTTTCATGTGCAGAGCCAGATGATCTGAGCGGGAGAACGCTCTCTCGCACAGGTGGCACTGAAACGGCCTGTGTCCGGTGTGTTTCCTGTAGTGGCGCGTCAACTCATCTGACCTGGCGAACTTCCAGCCACAGCCTTCCCAGTTGCAGTGGTAGGGCTTCTCACCTGTCAACAGAACGGGAGGAAACGTTTATTACTGGGTACAAGCTTTGGTTAAACGGTTTATAGTGAGGAATTAAGTTAAAACGACATGTAGCCTATAAAACTCCGCAACATACCTGTGTGTGTCCGCATGTGCGCTTTCAAATGGGAGCTTTTCGTGTACGTTTTCCCACATCCGGGGAACTCACAGCTGTGCGTCGCTGTCCGCTTTCGTGCCCATGACCGACGCCCTCGTTTTGGCTTGCTGTCTTCTGGGTTTAAAAATCCCAGGAGGGGTGAGGATGGTGGAGTCAGCATCACACCTGGCATGGCCGGGTGATTTGCCCGCAATGGTTCGCTAAACATGTTATAATGTCCGTGATACTGCTGATGCTGGGCGTACTGAGGTAGAAAAGGCGCGCCATTCATGAACTGCTGTTGATGTGCAATGTCAATATGATGGTGAGAGTTCATCTCTGTTTGGACGCAGCCTTTCCTCGCTAAAATGTCCCGAGGCACATCTTGTTGCACGTGAAGCCCATAAGCCTGGTGCTGCTGCTGTCCATAATAATGGCCCACGTAGTCGTTTACCATCATGCAGGATTGCTCGTGGTTTTCACTTTTGATTTTGTATCCCACGTTATTAGAATTGGACACATGTGCCTGGTTTCGAGAGTTCAGAGCCCTTAGTTCAGTGTACTCCAGCCTGTCTAAATGCCCTTTTAAAATATTTTCATGCGAGTCGCCGTGATAATTCACGTCCGGAGTAAACAGCTCGGCTACCAGACTGTGACCGGGACGCGCGTTAAAGGTGTTGCCACAATACGCGTTCGGCGGCGGGTGACATCCATCGCTGTCGTACACGGTGCTGCAACTTTCTGGGGACTCCGGTAGAGAATAGGCGGGCGGCTGCTGCGCTGAGTTGTCGGTGTCAGACGTGACATAGTTAGACAGAATGAACTCTAGATCCAAAAACTTGGAAAGATCATCCTCGTCTTTGGCCAAAGGTGGAGATTCAACAATGCTGAACTCCACCTCGATGAGGGGTCTCACGTCTCCAACTGTCGCGCTAGTTTTAGTTGGGTCAGCTCTCCAGTCCTGAAGGGGGGGAATCAAAACTTGATGATTAAACCATCAAATTATTTAAAATATATATAGGCCTACTAAACAGACATACTATTTATAAAAATGTAGCATACTTGTACAGTGCGTGAATAATGACTTTCAGGGGAGACAACTTAAAAAATTAAATGTTCGGCGCAACTGGGATTCACAACACAGCCAAACGTCGTCAACTAACCTATCTTACTTTGTTTAACTTTTTTTTATTATTATTCTTGCTATGGTCTTGACATGTATATGTATAATTACGCGCTAAATAATGACAGTAGCCTGTGCTGTTTATGTTTTACTGATGTACAGTAGGATAATAATTCTAACGAATGCACTTTCATCTTCATACGAACACGATTTGTAATAGCTCTATTAATCAATAACTTGTAACTCCCGTGATTAGTTAAACGTGTATATATATATATATATATATATATATATAATACGAACACGATTTGTAATAGCTCTATTAATCAATAACTTGTAACTCCCGTGATTAGTTAAATATATATATATATATATATATATATATATAGGCCTATATATAAACGTTTAGAACCTAGTCTACACAATACCCTCATAATTCAAAGGCTGCAAAATACAATTGAAATAGCCTATACCTTCAATTTAAATGAAAAGCTGAACTCACCCGAACAATTGCAGACTGCTTTTCGTCTAACATCTGGTTACTTGCAAAAGTATTTATCGAAGGCAACATCGCATCTGCAAGAGCCATGTTGCAAATGTTAGGGAACTCAGTAGCTGTTCACTCTCATTCAGTCCGAGATAGACAAAGCGTCTGTAATTCGTTGACTGGATCCTACCTGTCCCATTATAAGGAGGGTCTGAATGTCGCGGGGGCGTGCCTTCGTGACGTTGCTCATGTAGTTGTAGCCTATCAGGTTTACTCTGGCTACCCTTAACAACATGTAAATATTGTCAAAGCACAATTGATAATTTGGCCTTTAATTAACCGTATCTCCTTATTCCATTAAATTACGAAGATTGCTTAAATACTGTATGTTCTACAGGATCAATTATAGAGATTCAAGCACCCTAAAATGTGCATGCTGGAGCTGCTATTGTGTTTTCATTGTAAAAATTGAATCACACTATATTTAAGGATAATTCAGTTCATATCATATAATCATAGGCTATGATTCAACGACAAACACTTTCACATCCACATCATTTTGCTTATGCAAGTGATATGTAATTTATTAGATTTTTTCCCCCAAGTTTCTTTCAGTTTCTGAATTCTGAGTGTTATTTCTGAAGGGGGCGCCACAACCCCCCTGCTCGGTGAGACTAATTGTAGTTTATTGGAGGGTCGTTTAAACATAATTTTGGTAAATTATATTTTGAAAAATCGATTAAAAAGTGTTGAAAATAATCCGTATAAATTATTTATTATTTATAGGGTCTGCAAATAATGCTAAACAAAACCAGATGAAAATAAAAACCCACATGCTAAATTAAAAATAAATCAAACATAATTTATATAACATGGAACCAAAAGTTTCAATAAACCAGCTACATTGTTGTGAGTTTCACCGCTTCATTCGTATTTAAATGGACCTGATCTCATGTGTCTGATATAGGTATTAATTTCTCCAGAATTAATTAGCATTTGAACAACCAGGAGTAAAATCTCGGAGCCATCGAAACAACATGATAATCTCAATGTTCAATAATGCAGGTACATGTTAGTTAATGATCTCTGAGTCAATAGACCTCCTCTGTCAGTTGATTAAAATGCAAATGAATGGCCTAATGCTCTCGGGCTTATGTTTAGAGACAAGGTGGGCAGCTTTAACCAAAAACTCTATTCCACCTGAGGCCAAGGACGAGACATTTTAACATCCCTGACACAAATAAAGCGTAGATAGAACGAAAAACAGTATTTAAAATACTTTTAAATATTTCATAGCCGTAAGCTAACTATGTGCAGAGAAATATGGAAACGTTTTGCGCGTGCTGTTTCTCCTGTCCTGCGCGCGCAAACCAGCAGCATTTGTACAAGCTGATGCTGTCGGTTTATATAGTCCAGTTATTTTTACCCTTACGACGTAATTCAGAGTCCGGTACAATCGCATTGTCTAGAGAGAGGTGGAAATGGAAATGGATATAGAGTTTCCTGAAATACAAAGGGTGTCCTTTTCCCCATCGCAAGCAAAGTACAAGTGTATTTATTTGAATCGAAAAAAATTACAACTGACATGCGAAATACCCAAGATACCGAACTGCTGCCTCCACTTCAGTGCAGAATATCATCGCCTATGTTACATATGTTGGTGTATTATTATTATTATTAGGCACATCAAGTTTATTTGAGCGCTATATATGATACCATTACATTTTCCAATTTGCCTATATTTTTGGATGGATTTTCCTATATACATTTTTGATTTTGCTTGGTCCTTGTGTATGAAAGGAACGGGAGTCCCCCCCCCCCTCCTTGTTGTTTTCTAAACACAATTAAGGAGATTGCAGATTGGCAGACAGGACACCATCTTCCCGGAGACATTCAGCTATTTACATGATGCCTAATTTGGCCTGAGAAATTGTTTCAATGTCCAGTTTAACTGATTTGCGAGTGAAGCTAGATTACTATTATGGATAAAAATGCACTTGTTTAGCAGAAGAACAGATAGGCCTGTATATGCCAAATATTTTATAAAAGGAATACTGATGCACCAGGTATATAGGGGACATTAAAAAAAAAATCTCATACAATCTGGCTTTCACCATAACTGTTCTATTTGAGTGACTTTAATGTATTTAAAGTCTGGCTATACGAGTTGTGTTTACATGAAATTATTTAGAATTTCCTCTTTGGTTTTTATAGCATTTCCCTGATAACATAATACACAAAAGGACACTGTATATGTCAGTTTCAAATATACTGCTTTAATAGACTGTACCACATTTTATTTTAATTCAACTTTAGTTTAATTACTAAACAGTAAACAGTACCTGTGTAGCAGGATAGAACAATCTTCAGCCACACACACACAGAGAGAGAGAGATAGAGAGCTAGAGAGATTCACTTTTGATCAGAATGAGCTTTATTGCCAGGTATGTTTACACATACGAGGAATTTGTTTTCGTGACAGAAGCTTCCACAGTGTAACAGAATGACAGTGACAGAACAAAAAAAAACACATATAATAATAAATAGAACAAGTAAAATAAGGAATAAAAAAAATATACAAATCGACAATTGTATGTACAGGTATATAACAATAGACAGTTGTATGTACAGGTATATTATGTGCAAATTGAAATGTAGACTGAGTATGTGATGATATATTTAACACATTATACTCATTAGTCATAATGAACTGAAGCTGTGTGAGCAACACTTTTATTTATTTTCTAAATAAAAACATTTCATAACGTTTGTGTAAAACAAACCATGCTTTTTAACAGATAGATCAGAAGATTAGTGCATATTTAGTCTGTCTAAGCAAGGCATGCAAGCCTTTCTGTTAGATTTTTAGGGATTTAGTGCCTGTAAAAACGTAAGTAAATGTACGTTTTATAGAACCACATTTTACGTAAAATACATACGAATTATCATGAGATCACGTTGGGAGATCAGATAAAGAAAATGTTACATTTACATTTATTCATTTAGCAGACGCTTTTATCCAAAGCGACTTACAATTGGGGAATACATCAAGCGATTCATCTTAAGGCAAATAGACAAAGATTGTTCAAGTAAGTACAAGCTAGACCAGGGATAGGCAAGTTCGGTCCTAGAGAGCCGCAGTCCTGCAGAGTTCAGCTCCAACCCTGAAAAAA
>NW_015505453.1:540199-548004 GCF_001515645.1 Sinocyclocheilus grahami | reverse complement strand
GCCTATAGCCTTAGTAATCCTGAAGACATTGATTAGCTTGTTCAGGTGTGTCTGATTAGGGTTGGAGCTGAACTCTGCAGGACTGCGGCTCTCTAGGACTGAACTTGCCTACCCCTGAGCTAGACAGAGAAAGATGAAAGAAAAGAGAAAAATATTTATTTTTTTAAGGATGGATGAAGTCAGATAGCGATGAAAGAGGTGAGTTTTCAGCTGTCGCTTGAAAAATGTCAGGGACAAGAAAATGTTACATTTACATTTATTCATTTAGCAGACGCTTTTATCCAAAGCGACTTACAATTGGGGAATACATCAAGCGATTCATCTTAAGGCAAATAGACAAAGATTGTTCAAGTAAGTACAAGCTAGACCAGGGATAGGCAAGTTCGGTCCTAGAGAGCCGCAGTCCTGCAGAGTTCAGCTCCAACCCTGAAAAAAACCTCACCTGCCTATAGCCTTAGTAATCCTGAAGACATTGATTAGCTTGTTCAGGTGTGTCTGATTAGGGTTGGAGCTGAACTCTGCAGGACTGCGGCTCTCTAGGACTGAACTTGCCTACCCCTGAGCTAGACAGAGAAAGATGAAAGAAAAGAGAAAAATATATATTTTTTTAAGGATGGATGAAGTCAGATGGCGATGAAAGAGGTGAGTTTTCAGCTGTCGCTTGAAAAATGTCAGGGACAAATGTTGATTTTATGAAGGAACACAATTCCAGAGTCTCCACCCTCACACACGTATGGCTTGTGAATGATACGTGATCTTTGTCAAGTATATATGTGCATGACAGCAAATGTTTACACTTTCCTGTTTACACACATATATGCTCACGTACAGTATAATGGCATCAGCGTGTTTTTGTTTTTTTTGCATTGATGCTCATCTTCAGTTAACATAACATGACTTTGCTTGCACTGATACGTGTAAATGAGACTGGAGTCATTTCTGCACTTTCTCATGGATGGACAATCAAACACTGACCCAACAGATTCCAACCTGAATTCATGCATACAGATCTATTTATCGCTTCTGCATTAAAGACAAACAGGCAAGTTGTAGCAGCACTCCTTAAGACATGTTGAGAACAAGTGCCCTTCAGGGTACACAGGTCCCTTCATCACATGTAAAAAAAATCACTTTTTATTATACCTCTCCATTTCACTGTTAAATGTTCTGACTAATGGCTGAGTCAGTCACTGCACAGTGCACACCCACAATCAATTATTTCCATCAAAAAAGAAAAAAATCAAGCTGCTCGTGCTATAACTTCCACATTGAATCCACATACAAACCTGTGTAAACATTACATTAATGTGTGATTTTATGGCATATTATTACATAACAAATAAATATAATTTTTAGAAAATCCTTACAAATAAAAAAATCATTTTAAACAGAAGATCTGCTCCTTTCCCTTTCATTGCTCTGTGGTGTCTAAGTGTAGCTAATTACCTATCGCTCAGCGACTCAACCACCAAGACAAATTTGTGTGGACACAGGAGCAAATATTTGTGTCCACTGCACCGACCACCATCAGAGTCGTTCACTCGATCTTCCTGTGCTTGTCTAGCACACAAGAACGACAAAAGAACAAGTCCTTTCACTTCCACTGGACCATGATAAAGACCGAGACCCATTGCAGGGTCTCAGACAAGACACGGTACAGGTGAGGACAAAACCTCTGTCGACACAAAGGTGGTCTGAATGCCCACACAGCACATGAACTAAGAGAAAAATTCAGCTTATACTGATGCTTGAGCTGCTACATTGGTTTATAGAGGTAAACTCTGTAAAGGTTGCACTGTATTTACTGTGGCTGATGGCCTTAATTGCCTTTCCCTCCGTTTGTCTTTCTGCACAGGCTTTTCACTCAGGCACTTGGATTTTCAATTACAATGTAATCTAAAGACTCCAGAATAGTAATTATCCCCCATCACCCGAGCAGGAGGTGAAACTCACCGCTATCTAACATAAACACTTTTCCATGTACTGAAAAAGCAACACCGAAACTGTACCTTTGCTAATTTGTCAAAGGAGAAACAGCACATAATCTATTAAGGGTGTGGACAAGGCATATGGATAATCATGAGCGGAAAAAAGGAAAAATATGAAGACTGTGTGAAATGTGAAGAATGAAAACTGATATAATTTAAAATTAATCTTTCTTTTTTTTTTTTGTAGGAAGTGTATCGCAATGAATGACAAAAGGGACTTTTAAATGACATTTCCAATTCCCAATTGTGATTTATTCAAGTCAATAAAGTCATGTGATATAAAACTGTAGCCCAGCAGAAATATCCAGTATATTCACATCTATATCAACACATATCCGCACCGTTAACTTCCAGTAGCTGCCGTTTCTCCCACTCACTGCTCCATGTTTCTCATCTCCCCTGGAGGCCTCTTTGTCTCCAAGTGTAATTGCTTCTGCCTGCTTTGGAGCAACTCTTGTCTGGGGACACAAAACTTGTCTCTATGAATGACTGCATGTCTGGGGTCAAAAGTCCACAAGAGAAGCCGTTCCATACAGCCTTGTACTCTCACATGCCATCTTTTTTTCTACTTTCCAAACAGAATTCCATGACACATTCATACTCAGCCATCAGGACCTGTATGTGCATGCCAGGGACAAATGTATTAGTAATTAAAATAATTGTATGAGCAATTTACACACATTTTGGTGTTTGAGACAGCTTAACCACACTATTTAGGTGACTTAACGAGATTGTTAGCGCAAAATTAAAAAAACACTGTCATCATTTACTCACCTTCATGTCGTTCCAAACTTTATTTCTTTTGCTTGTAGCTCATGCAGTAGCAGTGCTAGCAACACCAAAGTCATGGGTTTGATTCCCAGGGAATGCATAAACTGATGAAGTATACTTTGAAAGCACTGTAAGCCACTTTGAATAAAAGCAACACAAAGAACACAAAATAAGATATTTTGAAAGTAAAAAAAAGTGCTTTGGACCCCACTGACTTTCATTGTATGGACATGATGGTGAGTAAATGATGACTTAATTTCATTTATTTTTCTGACCTATTCTTTTAAGCATGCACAAGAGTGAAGCTTTTAGTTTTTGTCATGTAGGTTATCTCACATAAGCTGTTTTGAAATGTTTTCCTGAGAACCTGAACAGCCAGGATACAATGAATCGAATATCAAATCTGGAAATCGACCAGCAAAAACATTTTATACAGAAAAAAATATCTATTGTCATCACACACTCCATTGAACAATTAGCAAATGTTGTTGGTTCATGTGTCTTTATGCATTTGAGTGGCTGTTTTGTAAAACTGCAGTATTGTGACATCTGAATAAGAGGGAAAACACTCACCGCAGCTTAAAGAAATAACACCTGCCCATGAAATGACAGCCTTTGTCCATCTGCACATGGTGGGCCATGTTTTCATTAATCAGGGGTGACTTCTACTGTAAAGAATGTGGGAAAACGCATTGGAGGGAAACCCGTGCTATGAGCTCACCTGTCTGCGTAATGCCTTTCACTTCTGACAGACCTGCACTCCGCCATTGTCATTGCTCTCTCCTGGCCCATTCATCCATTGACAAAAAATAAACGGAAAAATGGGAATAAATGGAAGTGCTCGACATGATCTTTGAACGGTAAGGAGAGAACCTCTGATTACAGCGCAATGGGACAACCACAGTTTGTGCACAAAGTAAATAAATGCCACATTTCAGCAGATACATCAGTGTCAGATATTGATCAGCTGCGTGATTACAGCCCTCACACTTTCTCCAATTGTAACAGGTTGGGCTCGACAAGCCATAGCATTACACATAATATCCCTCGAAAAAGAGGAACAATGTTGCGTATTGTGTAACCAAAACATAGCGTCAATACCTGCAGGCTTTCAACCCAAAATGAGCACAACAGAAGACTCGTGGATGTATGAAATAGACCTGCTATTGTGAGCGATGCTACTTGAGATTCCCACACAATGTGTACGGCACAGTCTCCGTAAGGCGACCCAACTGGGACAGTTGAAGTAGGTTTTATCTGTTAGCACCCTAGAGGTTCGATGAGAGAGAGACAGAAAAAAACATGTTTTTCAACAATTATTCATCAGTTTAAAAAAGTCACCTGTTCTAAATCCTTTTACAATAAGTGACCTCTCTATAGGTAATAATGGAACAGTATGTCCTTTGGCTAAACCTGAACTATATTGTACATAAAGAACCAAACATAAATGATGTGCGTGATATCATATTGCCATATTAACATTTAAATGCCCTTGTGCACACAAGATGGGTATAAATATCTTCACACCATTTAATAGCTCTCTCCTTAAACACCCAGCCACCAGCATGAGGCTGCATTCATTAATTCCTCCTTTGTTTACAATGGAGAGTTTCTCCCAAATGATTTGTGGGATCAGACTGCCAATATCATCATTTGCGCCGATGAGCACTTAATGAGATTAAAAAGATATTAATCAGAATTACCAGGTTAATTAAGTAGAACTAATTAACCATTATCAGGCTGATAAGAGTGCGGTCATTAACGAATTTCACAGCCAAATATTTGAGGCAAATAGTTGCTATGGGATTTTAACACTTAGGTTTAGTCTAGTCCTGGGCTGGACTTACATGACAACTAACAAATCACCGTTGAAAAGAAACCGCATGCTGTGAGCAGCATGTTCAGACTCACAGAACCTTAAAATACTCTCCACACATAAATCAAGACAACTTATACAATTATCAATGATTCATTCTGCAGTAAAAATGACCAGATTACAAAATGCTAATCTTTTTTTTTAAGCGTTTCGTTTTGAATATGCACTTCTGTTTCGCTCCTTTTGTGTGGAAATGCATTTTTCTACTTCAATATGCTTTCTCATGACAAGCAGACATTCAGGAAAAGCCCCGTTCTGACAGTTAGCTTATTTCTAAGCAGTCCTGGGTGTTTTCAGGATTAAACAGGTGGAACTAGTCCTGCATTGGCTGGTAGCAGTCAGGTCTTTGAGCTGCTAATAACTCTGAGAGACTCCAGGGAGCCTAACGGTCGCTTCACACTCACTGAAGGCCCGTTCACACCTGACCGGACAAGACTGGGGCTGCTCTGTCCCATCATTTACTCACCCTCACATTGTTCCAAACCTGAATGACTTACTTTCTTCTGTGGAACACAAAAGAAGGCATTTTGAAGAATGTTTCGATTGCTTTTGTTTATAAAATGAAAGCCAATGATGTCCAAAACAACACTGAACTCTAATGACTTTCATTGTATGGACAATATGTGACCCTGGACCACAAAACCAGTCATAATGGTCAATTTTTCGAAATTAAGATTTTCTATTGATGTATGGTTTGTTAAGATAGGACAATATTTGGCCGAGATACAACTATTTGAAAATCTGGAATCTGAAGGTGCAAAAAAATCTAAATATTGAGAAAATCGACTTTAAAGTTGTCCAAATGAAGTTCTTAGCAATGCATATTCCTAATCAAAAATTAAGTTTTAATATATTTACAGTAGGAAATTTACAAAATATCTTCATGGAACATGATCTTTACTTAATATCCTAATGATTTTTGGCAAAAAAGAAAAATCAATAATTTTGACCCATACAATGTATTTTTGGCTATTGCTACAAATATACCCCAGCGACTTAAGACTGATTTTGTGGACCAGGGTTACATATATATAATATTATTTTGTGATCCACAGAAGAACATCAGTCATGTAGGTTTGGAACAACATGAAGATGAGTAAATGAGTCAGTTTTGGAAGAACTACTGTATCTTTTAAATTGTGCATTGCTCTAAGTACAAGAAAAGTATTATCTGCTATAATCAAAATTATCACCATTACCTCAAATAGTAATGGTAATTATATATAATCCAGCAAGGAGTAATCTCTATTTCCATTTTGCATTCATATGCAAGCAATTAGCAAAATATCTGCTTCTAAAGAAGCACCGAAACCAAAAGAACAACGGTCATTGTGCAAATTCCCCAACACCATTATTTTGCACCTCAAATAGGAGTTTCTGCTTGGCACATAGCCGTCTCCTCTTTTCCCTGTGCTGATGTCAAGTATAGCCAAGCAGGATAAGCAGCAGAGAGAGAACTCCCAGGGAACAAAGCAGGACTTTTATCTACAGGGGCAAAGGGTGGTCTTCCCGTAAGTACCTCGGTTTTGACGTCACAGTTCGGTATGGTTATGGTCGGTACAGCAGGAGGAAAAAATACTTAATATTTTCTTTAAATCTACCTCATAAAATTTCACTTTTTTTAAGTCTATAAAAATCTACCAAGCTTCTGCTGTAAACTATAGAAAGCCCTTTTACATTACTATAAGGTAACAATTAACAACAGTGCACAAATTTAAATTTAATTACTATTAATTTTTAACTATAATAATCAACACTCAAATAAAATTTTTTAAAAATTGTATGCAAACATGTAGGCCTAACTTGCACTAAATGCAGTTTTTAAATTAACTTCTAAATTATACAATTTCTATTTGTTGTTGAAATATAATCATTTACACAGTGGCTTTCATAACTTTTTTGATAAAATGATTATTTAAATATACATTAAATGATTAAGACATCACTAACAGGCAAAGTTAAAATATAACGAGCAGCTATATAGTCTAATATTTCAACCCAATCTCATGAAAGTGCGTATAAACAGTACGCCAAGTAAAAACAAAAACACGTGGTACAGATACGCAAAAATTGACTTTGGCGTGTATATGCTACGCAATGGGTAGAATTAGGGTTGTGGGGTATGTGCGTATATGTACGCGAAAACTGCGTATCATATGCACGTGAAAAAACAGACCGGCAGCAACAGCGTGCCAGTTCCCATCACAGACCACACAACTTGACCAGACCCAGCTCACTGCACATCGCCATTTTCAACAAGCCCTCGAAATGGCGCCTGTGATAAAGATCGAGCAGGACCACATGAAGAGAAAAAACAACAACTAATTACACTATTACTGCTGCAGGTTGTGATAAAGTTCCCGATCGCAAATGTTCACAGCCACTGGCAAAAAATGTTTTCATTTGTGCTTCCCCTCTTTTTTTCCTCCAAATGTGGCACATGCTGGCATCCTGCCCGACGTAGCAAACATCCTGTCAGGAGCATGATAGCTCTAAATAAACATGACATGTAAAGTCTGTGTACATACTGTAATTTAATGTTTAAGTTGTGGTTTAGGCCATCCGATTGTTCTTGAAATATGCTTGCTGCTTATGGCTCATCTAGTATTGGGAATGTTATTTCCTTAAGTTCCTGACTACTGCAACATGATGTGATTAAGCAAGCAACATGCTTGTTGCAAAGCTATCTAGTGTATTGGTAAGGATTTTTGTCTATGCTCACGCAGGTTGTCAGATTGAGGACACATAACACAACGAGCACAAACATCAATGGGAGACGGCCATCCTAGAAACTGATGAGTTGATTTGAGTTATTATATGCTGTTGTTATAGACTTTTTAAATGGATGCTGAAGCTTTTAGGCCAGGTAGAATCTGCGATCTCTGATCCGTTCATTGCTCGCTTCTATGGCTGCAGTACGCTATGTTTGCTGCAAACTAGGCTGCCAATTCTAGTGGGTTTTCTGCATCTTTTTCAGGTATTAAAGGGGCTTGCTGCTCTGCTTAGCTGCTTATAAAGAGCACCCCTTCGCTGTTACTCTCCTCCGGTAAGGGGCTTGCTGCTCTTCTTAGCTGCTTATAAAGAAGAGCACCCCTTCGCTGCCTTCTCCTGTAAGTTGCTGCTGCCCCAGTCTCTGTTATTCCAGAAGGATATGCTTCTTTCAGAATGCC
>NW_015505453.1:536990-537653 GCF_001515645.1 Sinocyclocheilus grahami | reverse complement strand
CAACCTGTAAACTGATGAGTTGATTTGAGTTATTATATGCTGTTGTTGTAGTCTTTTTAAATGGATGCTGAAGCTTTTAGGCAAGGTAGAATGTGATCTCTGATCCGTTCATTGCTCGCTTCTATGGCTGCAGTACGCTATGTTTGCTGCAAACTAGGCTGCCAATTCTAGTGGGTTTTCTGCATCTTTTTCAGGTATTGCATTAAAGGGGCTTGCTGCTCTTCTTAGCTGCTTATAAAGAGCACCCCTTCGCTGTTACTCTCCTCCGGTAAGGGGCTTGCTGCTCTTCTTAGCTGCTTATAAAGAAGAGCACCCCTTCGCTGCCTTCTCCTGTAAGTTGCTGCTGCCCCAGTCTCTGTTATTCCAGAAGGATATGCTTCTTTCAGAATGCCATCGGTTGTGGTTTGGGCGGTTCTGGCCTATCGTTGTATTGGGGGGTCCAGGCCTATCGTTTGTGTTGGGGGGGTTATTATTGCTGCTCTCCCTGCTCATTCATGACAGGCTGCATGGATGGGCAGGGAGGTTTTTGCCCAGAACAGAACCATACCGCCAAACCAAACTTTATGCTAAACATCTATCATTTTGACGATAGTGGTCCTGAGAGAAATTAAGCGTTAGCGTTAGTTCTGGCAGGTCACTTGAGTCAAGCTTGCATCAGCTGAT
>NW_015505453.1:513918-536980 GCF_001515645.1 Sinocyclocheilus grahami | reverse complement strand
AAATTAAGCTTTAGCGTTAGTTCTGGCAGGTCACGTGAGTCAAGCTTGCATCAGCTGATTATCAGCTGATCACATCTACCTATAGGAATACGACACCTATCGTGGCATTCCTATATAAGCTCTATTCAGTATTATTCAGCAGCTTTTCAGCTTGCTCCGGAGCAAATTACCCTCCTCCATACCCAGCTCCACCTTTCGCCACAGTCCCTTGCTAATCAGACTCCTTTATCTTGAATAAAGTGTTACACTTAAATATCATTAAGTACATTCATGATATCTGCCTTGTTCTGTTCTGTTAAGCCTGGGGGGGTTATTATTGCTGCTCTTCCTGCTCATTCATGACAGGCTGCATGGATGGGCAGGGAGGTTTTTGCCCAGAACAGAACCATACCGCCAAACCAAACTTTATGCTAAGTATCTATCATTTTGACGATAGTGGTCCTGACAGAACTGGTTTTAATGTATTTTTGATTAAATAAATGCAGCCTTGGGTAGTATAAAAATAAAATCTGTATAAAAATATAGCATTATAGAATTATAGCATTATAGAATAAAATTGACACAGCATAAAAATAAAATATGAATGAAACTATAGCATTAAAGAATTATAGCATTATAGCATTATAGAAAAAAATACACAGCATAACCAAAGAAACTTGATTTGTGGTACTGAAATACTACTTTACATTAATTTTTTTTTTTGTTGCATAAAATTAGCTGTAAATAAAGGTAAATACACAATTTAGCAGGTGATGCAACAGACTTAAACACTTCCTTGTTAATCCTTCCTAGTTTGGTTCACAAGGATCTGCATTGCGTGCAAAGGCAATCAGAGAAGCGCATTAGCATAACTGAAAAGGTGTCCCTCTGCATTTGTGATGACATACACTGTAACATTTGGACTGATATTACATCCACAATCTAAAGTTACACTCTGCTCCCTGTAATACGGATATATCCCGCCTAAACCCTGCTGTAGGCAGTCAGTATCCAGTGGCGGGACGCAAAGGGCAGCTGGAAGCCTCTTCTCCATCCCTAGAGAACCTGATGGGGTACAGACTGTTTGTCCTAATGTACTGCATCCCTCGACAGTGCCTCGAGGCAAACACTGCCATAGTATTTTCTATATGAAGGTCTCCCAGGTGCCTGAAACCATATAGTGCATCTTACAAAAGGTAATTAAAAAGAGCAAAAGCATGCACACAGAAACTGTAACGCAAGTCCTCTCCTTTCAGAGGCCTGTTTTGTAACTGCTGTCGAAGGGGTAAATGGATCTGCGGTGGCCTGGCTGAGAGCGAGAAGGAGGGGGTGGGCAATTAAGGATGCCTCCGGGGCATGAAGCAGGAAAACCAGCCGAGGATGATTCATCTCACTGTGTGAAAACCCAAGGGTTATGGCACAGCGACACCCCACCATCCCTGTTTACGGAGCACGGTTACCTGCTCACACAGACACTTTGCCAGTTTGGTCCAGAATACGGTTATTTGGCCAGTGTCAGGACAACCCCAACGGTTATAATGTGACCCATAATTCATCAGTCATCAATCGCCATTGGTTCCAGTGTTAAAGGAGTAAATCAGTGACTCTGTATGGTAAACTATATGGTGACGCTATACTGCATTAAGTAAGAGATAACCAATCAATTCACTTTTAAAAAATGTTTTGTTTGTCCTTTTACTCAATACATATTGTATTGTTGATTACTGTAATCTTAACCCCCCCCCCTTTGTTTTTCAGATAAACCACATTTTATCTATCAAACTTATTACCAAACATATTTATATTTCTATGAAACATTATGCAGTAACCTAAATAACTGAACTGTATAATACATATAATTCTATACATTTTATATTATTATTATTTTATATTTACTTAATTTTGTTCTTAGTTTTTAAAGCAGTACATCAGACAAAACATATGTATATGTTTATACTGTATATAAATTAATTTTATCCTAATGTTCAACTTTTGTCCTATATTTACACAATTAATAAATTAGGAATAAATCATTAATATATATTAAATAAATAAATAAATATATACAGTGGTGTGAAAAAGTGTTGGCCCCCTTCCTGATTTCTTATTTTTTTGCATGTTTGTCACACTTTAATGTGGAGAATGTCCGGCCATCAGTTTGTGACCTCAAGCTCAAGCGCACTTGGGTTATGTAGCAGGACAATGATCCCAAACACACCAGCAAGTCCACCTCTGAATGGCTCAAGAAAAACTAAATTAAGGTTTTGGAGTGGCCAAATCAAAGTCCGGACTTAAATCCGATTGAGATGCTTAAACAGTCCATTCATGCTCGAAAACCCTCCAATGTGGCTGAATTAAAACAATTCTGCAAAGAAGAGTGGGCCAAAATTCCTCCACAGCGATGTGAAAGACTCATTGCCAGTTATCGCAAACACTTGATTGCAGTTGTTGCTGCAAAGCGTGGCACAACCAGTTATTAGATTTAGGGGGCAATTACTTTTTCACGTAGGGCCAGGCAGGTTTGGACAGCTTTTTTCCCTTAATAAAATAAATAATCATTTAAAAACTGCATTTTGTATTTACTTGCATTATCTTTGTGTAATATTAAAATTTGTTTGATGATCTGAATCTTTTAAGTGTGACAAATATGCAAAAAATAAAAAAAACAGGAAGGGGGCCAACACTTTTTCACACCACTGTATATAATAAATTAGGAATATATAGAGAGAAATGAGAGAGTGAGAGAGAGAGAGAGAGAGATATTAAAAAACCTTTTTAGGTTTGAAAAACAGTCTCTTTTAATTTCTTAATAAAAGGGCGTAAAGATATTTGGAACTGGTCTACAGGGGGAACATTTTTTTACATAATCATTTTGTCATTTTATCGTGCAAAAACACTGAATAATTAAAGCAAATAAACTAAGCAAACAAACAAACTAGCACAGCTAGGAAATCAAAGACCTGGGACATTGGCCAAATATACCATAATAATGTGTTATATGTGATGTTAAAATAAACTGGATATCATTTGTATAAGTGGTATTATAACAGTTAAATCTTGTAAATATTGGAACCGTTATACAATCCCTTAGAGAACTACACCTGCTGCTGAGGCCTAGGGGAAACACTGATAAGCAGGCATAAGCTTTGACCACCTCTCAAAACAAGAGACCAAAATGAAAAGGTGGTAATTTGTCTCATTGCCAGAGGGCAGTATCACCTGCTCATAATCATTCCTCCCTTCCTCCAGTTCTCCTCTCTCACCTGTGTCTTTCCCAGAGTGACACTTCTCTAAAAATACGGAAAGGAATCACCCATCCCCCCGTCTCTATCTTTGTCATATTGTGTTCACTGTAACTGAAGCCTCTTCAAACTCTTTCTGTCTTTCTTTCGCTCTCCCCATTTTTTCCCCCTTGTGCCAATGTCATCGCCTCTCAAGCTGTGATCTCTAGGGACCTCCGAGATCAAACAAGCTGTTCCCGGTAGACATTTCGAACGGAAGTGGTGAGATCTGCAAAAAGTTGGACTTTGAAGGTTTTGAGAACCTTCCAGAAGTCCATGATCTATCTTAGTCACTCTGATTCATGCAAGTCATTGCCGTCTATCTGATTCAAAGTTCTAAAACAGAAACGCATTGCTAACATTAAACCCCGCTGAGTTACAGATAAAGTGTGGCCTCATTACATCAGAAAATAAATTGTGTTGTTTTCTAATCAAACAAACAGGAAATACTTATTATAAAAAGCCTAAAACCTGAACTGTATGATTTAAAAATAAATAAATAAATCTCTCAAAAAAATGTGGCTAAAATAAAAAATGACCATATAACCGGAGTACAACAGTATTTTAAGAGCTCTATAAAAGATATCCCAATTCAATGCATTTTTCACAATTACACTCATTTCTTTCTGTCATAGCTAACAGCATGAAAATAAGCCACTTCACTGACTAATTGTGCCATTTTAAAATGGGAGAGTTCTAGAGTGAGGCACGGGAAGACAACAGCAGTGTTTTCAAACACTCATTCCATGCAGATGAGTGCGGGACTCAAGTACGTCTCATTTAGCCTGAACTGCACTGGAGGCTCGCAGATATTTCGTGTTTTCTGTATAAAAGCCTCTTGTTCACATTTCAAAACCATTTTGTAATTATCATTTCCCACAGACATGAGAGTTGCCTCATTCAGCTGTCCGTATTACAATAAATCCATCCCAAAAAAAGGCATGATTACTTATAATGGTCGGCAGCTCCTCCACTGGGACCGCTCATTGAGACAATACAGAAACAGAAAGTAGTCGTCTCTTCCACCAAAACAGTATGGTTTATAATGCAACAACATTTTCATGAAACTCAATTTGATTTTAGGTATAAGAATAACTGTGTGAACGCCTGTTTAATGACGCTGATGGTGCAACAACTGCACAAACTAGATGGAATCATCTATTTGTGACATTTCCAAGATATCAGGGGCATAAGCGAAGGTTGTGGAACTGTGTGTGTTGTATTGTGATATCTCTCCGAGCCAGCTTCAGTCAGGGCACTTGGAAACAGGAAGCCCCTGATAGTTTTTCTGTGAAATCATGGAAAAGATCAGGACACTTTTCCATCTGGAGCAAAACCTAGTGCATCCACAGACCTGCACCTGGGGAAGGTCACCTCTCCATCTCACATGCACAAACAGACACACTGTGATGACATAAACAGACATTATGACTATTTTTAACTAGGCTAGTCATGAGATGACATTAACATGACACCACAAATAAAAACACAATATATTTCACAATACAAAATATCAGATTAGAATTAAAAGGATAGTTCAACTCAAAATGTTGTTATTAGTTGCTCATTCTCATAAAATTTTTTCTTCTGTGGAACACAAAGGAACATTTTTAAAAATGTTTCCGCACAATGGAAGTCAATGAAATGCAAACTAACACCAGACTCAACTGACTTCATTGTATAGACAATAAAGAAATACATACTTTTATAAATAAATATATAATATTCAAAATGTCTTCGTGTTCCACTGAATAAACAAAATCATACTATTTTGGAAATGATGGTGAGTAAATAATGACATAATCTTCATTTTTTTAAAAATAAACTATCCCTTCAAATTGTGCCAGATTACTAGAAAATATAACACAGTGTTGCAAAATATTCTGAGAGAGTATTTCTCCTTGTCTAATTTTTACATTTTAGTCATTTAGCACACGCTTTTATCAAAATCAAGCAATCAAATCAACAAAAGAGCAATGATATGCAAGTGCTATAACAAGTCTCAGTTAGCTTAACGCAGTACACATAAAGGTTTTTTTTTAATTGTATAATAAAAAGAAATCAGATAGAATAGAAAAAGAATAGAGCAAGCTAATGTTAGAGGCCTTTTTGCTTTTGCTAATTGTATAGTAAATAAAAAGAAAACAAATAGATAGAATACAAAAAGATTAGAGAAGCTAGTGTTAGCTGTTTTTTTAAGATAACAAGCAGTAAATGAATAGAGTGCAAGTCTAAAAGGGGCAAGTTTTTTAAGAATTAGAATTAGAATAGAAATAGAATTAGAATAGAAAGTGCTAGAGTTAGAGGGTCAGATAAATGTGTTTTTAGCCGATTCTTGAAGATGGCTAAGGACTCAGCTGCTCGGATTGAGTTGGGCAGGTCATTCCCAAATAGATTTATGTTGAGTACAGACACAGACTCAAATTGACATACCGGAATAAAAGTTTAATATATTGATATGCTTCATATGCGTGGTTTATACAATTGGCTGCAATTGGGAAGCGGTAATTTATCATTTACAGTCAAGTGGTATTTAAATATTATTAAACATGCACATGTCATTCATAAACAAGTTAATAATACTAAGCACAACTTAAATAATAAATATATACATGTATACTGTATGTTGTAACATAATTGGTTTCTGGTAAAATGTTTATGATCCAAAAAACAAAGGCAACATGTCATAGTGGAAATTGTGGTGTTGCAGTAAACCTGAAGGACAAACAATGATGGCTTGATTTCCAGAGCATAACATACCTTGCACCTACATGAAACTAATATTGAAGACTGATCAGTGTCCTTAAACATCAACTTTAACACCCTGCAGCAAAAATCTTATTTCATGCTGCTCTCCTGCGGGAAGTGAAGTTCTCAAGGAATGAAGCAAATAACAGACTGTCTCTATAAAAAATGCCTCTGTATTTTTGGCGTGGCTCTCATATAACTTCAGGGCTGAGTATAGTGTGCCCAGGCTAGCCCAGACCATAACCCCCTGTGGAGCTGAGAGGACCCAGCCCATGTCTAACCCTGTCTGAGAAGATTCTACAGAAGACAAACGCACCACCCAGTCCCGTGTCCAGAGAGGTGTTCAGAAGGAATGTGGACCACCGCGGTTAATGAGCAATTCAATCATCCAGTTGTTTAATCCAATAAAATATTCAAACCTACAATCAAGGACCTTATGGAGAAACTTAAAACTACCATAGTAATAAAACTACTTTGTCAACAACCAGATCCGACATGGATCTTCAGTTTCCACTGAAACATGAGATGGAGCTCAAGAAACACCCCTATGGTTACATATAATCCCCTATAATTACTAACAGTGAAGCTAATCGTGAGATAAAAATAATAATGTAAATTCCAACCAACACACATCTTTCAAGGGTGCTTTTTTAAAATAACTTTTACTAAACCATTACATAACATTTAAATACACCCATTGCACATGAACAAATTAAGATAATTTGTTTAATTATGGAGAAAATACATTTCCTTAAAAGACGTAACTCGTCTAGACACATGGATGAAACAAAGCTATATCTTTAGTATGGGCTGTCCTAATATCTAGTGATTCATTTTCCATTTTAGTGCCATAAGACTGTACAATTTATCTACCATGTGAAGAGGCAACATTGACTTTTGATGAACCATGACCCCATCCCATCAGCAAATAATGTGAAATTAAAATAGTGTTGTGCAGTTTCTTGAAGTTATCAAATGTAATTTTTTTTTTCATAAATATTTCGGTAGATGTTCAATATCTCTCTTATAAATAAAGTTTTTATTTAAATGTAGTGTTTTACACAGGTTTCTGTGTGGGTAATGTTCAGTAGCCTGACATAAAAACAGAGGAAGTCTATGATAAGCCCTACTAATGTGTCTGTCTGATAGATAGAATTGTAGATAATAGGCCTGCCTGCCTGCCTGCCTACCTATAGATAGATAGATAGATAGATAGATAGATAGATAGCGATAGATAGATAGATATATAGATAGATAGATAGATAGATATCCATCTAGCTAGCTAGATAGATATAAAGGTCATAATTGGTCCTTCCTGAGAGACAATGCAAATAGATGTGGGAAAGGTTATATAAATTACATTTTAAAATATATTAAATTCAAAAACATTTCTTTTAAATTGCAATAATACTTCACAATATTTCTGTTTCTACTTTTTTGAAAAAATAAATGCAGCATTGATGAGCATAAGAGACTTACTTAACGTGTAAAAAAAAAACTTAATTATTCAAAAATTTTGACTGGTAGTGTATATTTTATGCTTGATTGATGTGTTGACATACTGTGAACAAAAAGACATTTGTTTCATTCCCACAGGTGGAGCTGCACCAGATATAAAGTTCTCCACCCAACAGTTCCAGTCCCATGCTTCTAGAGGGGCATGATAATCAGCTCTTCACATCCGCTGTGTCACCTAAAACACACAAAGCCCTGAAGGAAGAGGCAAGAAAAACAGCACTTCCTCAGTCTTACAAACCTCAAAAAATAACAAAAAGCAGCCAGTGTAATCCCAAATGGGCCAACATGAGAGGTACAGGCCACTCTGGGAGAGTGAACTCCTTCATCTCTAGTGTTCAGATGTAGTGGTGTGGCTGAGAGGGTGTTGGATCCTAATGTGTGTGTATGTGCTTCTTTTGCTTTGAACTTAAAATTCAAGTTTGTTACAATTCACTTCTCACAGTCACCACTGTGGTCTTGACTTCACACTAATAAATGGAAAGAGAAAGCATTTTCATCAGTGCCTCTAAAATCCCTTTATGAGTAATCAACTTCTCTAAAATATATTTTAACAATATAAAAAAAGTCAGAGCTACACCCTCGGGCCTTCCCTTCACACAGCTCAAGTATATGAACATATGTCCCAGAGGTTGATTTTTTACAAAAAAAAATGTATATACATTTTATTGTTTTTATTTTTATGTATGAATGTATGCTACATTAATGTCACATTAAAAGTGTTGTTGAAAATTGTATTTCAAAACAACTGTTACATTTTTAACTGGTGTAAATAAAGAATTAATTAAACAATCATTTATTCATTTTGTGTAAAAATTATTTACAATTTCACAAAAGTCGTGAATAGAATTTTTTTAAATATTATGTTTCATTTATTTTTTATGCTAAATTATGCTAAAACTGTGGAATTATTTAATTCTGTATAATGCAATTAGCCACAGCAAGACAAGAGAGTCAGTTATTTTTATTTTAAGAATGTTAAAATGTTATTTTCATCACATAATATGGTGATATGGTGGAAATGAGACTGTGGAAATCGTCATGACTCTGAGTAAAAAAAAAATTACTCTGAGGTATGTTAAATGTTGGACACTGTAACACTAGAGAAACTACAAATGTAAGTCGGAACAGTTTAAAATGTTTTTCTACAGAGTTTACGAAATGAAAAAGTTGACGTAACACCAACTATTCAAAATATATTGTATTATATTTATGTACGCAATGTTTCCAACTCTTTGATACTCAAATAGGTCAAACAAGGTTCATAATCAGATATATACTGTACACTCAGTGTACTTTTAAATGTTGAAAGATTGCACGAGGAGAACATCGAAGGGGAAACAGCTGAAGCGAGCAGGCATGTTCCTGCAGTGTCTGACAGTCAACGTGACACTGTGGCTAAACTCTGCTCTTTCCTCTGTTTTCACAGGTGCCTGCTGCTGGTTGTTTTAGGCAGAAGTGAGAGCATTAGACTGAGCGATATGAGGAAAGAGGTGGACAGCCCACGTCATCACCTGCCCAGGGTCAGGTCTGCACTCATGTCTCACAGTGTATGACTGCTGATCCAACAAGAGCACAACGTGTACTTCCTCCACCCAAATTTCTGCATCTTAGTCATAAGAGTCATAAACCAGATTTGTTATCCAATCTCATGGGAAACATTAAGGAAACTGTGCCGGCCCAGGAGCCACAATGTTCTGCATGATGCTTTGGAGAACATGCACAGAATGCATTTCCTCTCTATCAACACTTTAACACCACACATGTTTCCTCCGTGATGAGTCACATTTCTCTAGAGTGAAATTCAGGAAACAATTATAAAAATGCTGCCAATCATTTGCTGTTCTGTTCTCTGTGTAAATCAGTATCATTTGTAAATTAACTTGTTATTTGAGATAATATTAAACTTATCGAGAAACAATATAATATATTTTAAAATGTAATGTATTCCTGTGATTACTCCAGTCTTCAGTGTCACATGATCCTTCAGAAAGTATTCAAATATGCTGATGTGGTGCTCAAGAAACATTATTATTATTAATGTTAAAAACAGTTGTGCTGCTTAGTAGTTTTGTGGAAACTGATACAGTTTCTTTTAGGATTTTTTGATGAATATAAAGTTCTAAATAAAAGTATTTAATTGTAACATGTAATATCATAAATGTCTTTACGGTCACTAGAAAAGTGTGATTTTGCTACATTTCTATAAAAAATGCCACTTGGTTTGGTAAATAAAGCAAATAAGAGGGAACAAATCTGTGAAATTAACATCGTCTAATCATAACCATGACAGATGAATATGAATGATACTGTGGGAGCATAGTGGAGATATATGTTCTTTACTCATACTTGTCAATGCATTCCCTCATCATAATTGATATGATTCACTCTGTGGGAACCTTGACAAAATCAAGATGGACAGAAAGATGGGTGGAATTCCAGCAATGAGTCAGAATCATTCCATGTTCACCCACACAACCAATGAGCTGTCTGTAGTATCAACCCATAATCTGCCCTTCATAGACAGATTGAAATGTATCAGGGGCAAAATTCTCATACAAATCAATACAGTGCACAAATGTTGTCACAGAGAACTGAAAACATATGGTGGGACTTCAGAGTACAACTGATTAATTCATTTTCAGAAGCAGTGACACGTGTCATAAAATCTTCTGAAGGACTCTACATATGTGGCGTTCCAGCTGTGCAAACCTGATAAGATCTACCTGTGAGTCATCCTCATCACTCTCACTGTCCCAAACTGAACTCTGAATGTAAATATACAGTAAGATCAAGAAATTCAACACTTATTCATGGCATTAGCGGATCCATCAATCCTCTTCCAGACATTGACCGCAACTGACTTGAGGAGATATGGGTCAGCAGTTTCATTTGACTTTCAGTTGCTATTATAGAACTTCAGATGAGCGTACAAAATTATTGGCACATTAAATATGCGGTCACTTATGACTAAAGAAATAAAACATGAAGTTTAAAATAACAACTGAACACTCTTCTTTAGAATCTTCATACACTCACAAATCAGGGTTCAGTAGCAGTTTTATTTTTATGTTGGCCGATTATTATTATTATTATTATTATTATTTAATTGCATTTTGTGGTGTATATATATATATATATATATATATATATATATA
Source organism: Sinocyclocheilus grahami (assembly GCF_001515645.1). Taxonomy (NCBI): domain Eukaryota; kingdom Metazoa; phylum Chordata; class Actinopteri; order Cypriniformes; family Cyprinidae; genus Sinocyclocheilus; species Sinocyclocheilus grahami. Next base: position 526,299 of record NW_015505453.1, on the reverse strand, counting down.
TATATGTGTGTGTGTGTGTGTGTTTTCTTTACCACAAATAATTCTAAAAAAGTTAATAAACATTTAATAAGTTTTTAATTTGCAATGGTAGCTGGAAATTATGCATACTATAATTTGACCTTGTGAAAACTATGAATTTATTAACACTTCTAATTAATGCTTATAATTTTCAAACCATTCTTACTAAGGCTATTTTATTAGGCACAAATTGTTATGGTGATTTCAACAAAACCTCTACTATGTTAGACAGTTATATGACATAGAAGCATATTTAATTTAGCAGAAGACGCAACAATGTTTGATATGTCACAGAAAACCAAAATGTTTAAGTCTGCAAGGCACAAAACACATGCTCAGTAAAACATGAGAACGAAGCAGTTATGTTGTAACTGCCATACTAATTGTTGAGTCTTACTTGGGTCATGTAGTTCTGAAGCTTATCAAACTTTATAGGTAATTAAAAAATAATATAAAAGTGTAATGTGCACACAAGTCTGTGGTGCACATAAATCAGATTCCAAATGTTAACTAGCTTGTAAGATACAAATAAATCTAAGAAAACACACGGGAGGTATGTATATTGGCAGGCAGCCAGAAAACTTCCAATCCCCACCCCTGCTGCCCACAACCTACATGTGGTTAATGTGCTGTCAGTGCAAACACACATTTACATGCACTATACATGTCAGTCTGCCCTGACAGTGTAATCTACAGGGATAGTAATGATGAGCTGTTAAGAGATTGAATGGATCAGGACACAGTTTCAGAGAAGAAACAAACTACGGTGAAAATGACAGGTGGAAAAAGGTCATTTAAAGAGTCGAGTGAGAGCATTCACTGATCACAGAAACATGCATGGGGTTACACAGACAAGACAAAACAAGTTCCAAGACAGACTCTTCCAAACAGCAGTAGATTTCTGTGACTGTTTGTGTGCCAAATTCACAAAATGAATGAACAGTGGCCTAAGCAACCGACAGAGATTAAGAGAGATCTTAAATTGGAAAGATATGTGTTTTCTATGTTGCAAGAAAGCCAGGATATGACAACATATGTTTCTAAAGTAATATTCATTTCTTTAGAGATAAAACTTTTTTAATGAGAAATAAAATAATAATCTGTGCAGTTAATGCACCAGTTAATGCATTACCTCCATATATAAATAATAGTTATACTTTAGAAAATAAATATAATAATAAATAAAATATAATGAATTAAAATAAATTTGAAATAAATAAATACAAACGCTATTTGTTATTGGATATGCAAATGACCAAAAATAATGTCATTCTTATTTTCTTGCCTACACTTGATTACATCAGAGGAGATGAATTACATGTGCACTAGTGTTTGCACTCCTATTGGCAGTTGCCTCCTTTCAAAGCTGCTCATTTGCATAAAGTTAAACATCCTTTAACTTTGTTGCATCCCTGAACTAACAGTCAGCAACCAACGGTCGCTGTTGATCAAATCGCTAGAAAATGAATTGCTTTGCTGGGGGAATCTGCAGGGCAGCCTCTATATTTTCCTTCAGACAAACCATCATGAAAGTACTCTGAGCTAAATTTTACTTTGATCCCATAGGCATTACATCCCACCACCAATGTTCAGTCTCCCTTAACCCTTTGATGCACAACATGGGTCTAAAGTGGTCCGACTGAGTTTATTTTTTCTATATCTTTGCAAGAAATTAATTTCATCATTCAGTAAAGGAATTCCTCAATTAACTGTTTTTGACCATCACAAATGCTTATTTAAATTTTTCCTTTATTGCTTTTTAATAAAAATAATTTTTGTATCACTACCACTCTAATGCACAACATGAGTCTAAAATGACCCATATTCATTTCCTATGTTATTTTAATATCTTGTTTTTGATTTTCACAAATCATTGTTTATTTTACCTTTTTTACTTCATAAACAAACACAGTTTTTGTATTTCTACATCAATTTTGCACACATGGGTCTAAAATTACCCATATAGAAACCTTCGATATTTGCTCTTTTTTTGCAAGTAGGAACATATTTACTGTAGTAAACTATTCACCTGCCCCACATTTCACAACTCTACATGGCTGCTTTTGTATACTTGATGCATGTTAGTTTTATTTTATAATTTATTACCACAGAAAATATTTAATATATTGTAAAGGATAACTAGACATAATATTTGAATGTTAGGCTAAGGTTACGTTGACTTTGAAATCCATTATTAGTGAGAAAGAAAAACATGTCCAATACTATTAGCTAGCTTGTTGCTGACATACTCCATTCTAGCTAGCTAATGTTAGCTAGGTCAACAAAATAAAAGTTGAATAAGAACGTTATTATATACAAGTATATATTGTCGTTGTCAGGTGAAAACCTTGTATCTCCATAGTCCTTCATTTTTATTTTTTGTCATAAATCAATGCTATTGGTCGCCCTTTATGTCTGTCAGTGTTCCTGAAAAGTAACAGTTTTGCACATACAAGGTTTCTGTCTGACAGTGATGATATATTAAGTATATAAGTAGAGGTCTGACCTCAGCATCCTGGCCAAATTTGCACATTGCCCTCTGACCATTATCATGGCCTCCTAACCATCCCCATATCTACTGCTTGGCTTCATCACTGTCTCCACTCCACCAGTAAGCTGGTGTGTGGTGGGCGTTCTGGCGCACTATGGCTGCTGTTGCATCATTCAGGTGGATGCAGCGCACTGGTGGAGGATGAGGAGATCTATATATAGGAGGCTAATTGGGCCCAATTTGGACATTTTCACTTAGGGGTGTACTCACTTTTGTGGTCAGCGGTTTAGACATTAATGGCTGTGTGTTGAGTTATTTTGAGGGGACAACAAATTTACACTGTTATACAAGCTGTACACTCACTACTTTACATTGTAGCAAAGTGTCAATTCTTCAGTGTTGTCACATTAAAAGATATAATAAAATATTTACAAAAATGTGAGGGGTGTACTCACTTCTGTGAGATACTGTATATATATCTTAATTATTTTGATATGCATGCATCTAAACCCATGCATCTAAACTTGATGTAGTAACACAAAACCTGGCAAAAAAATAAAATATTAATTTGTGGTCACTGAAAAAAGATATTTTGAATATTCATGGATCATGGAATTCATAGATCAGGGAATATTAAAAGCTGAAATAAACTGATTTCAAAAGATATAACAAAAAAATGCCCAGTGAAGTATGAAATAACATAGACAAAGGTGTTTGCATAGCTTGTGCATCAAAGGGTTAAGTGCTTTAGATGTTGCCCCTCACCCACTTTTCTTTTTTGAAATATGCACTATTTCTGCATTCCTTTGCAAGTAACACAGCGAAGTGGTTTAAATCTTTTCGTACCTTCATACGTACTGACATGAGCTGAGCTGTATGATCAATCACAACTTCAATGCAAAATGCTTTTACAAAAATGGAATTTGAGAGACATGAGCAAAATCAATCGGCAGCTGAACTGGAGGCACACAGGCTAAAGAATGCGATTTAATTAATCATCATTAACTGAATGTGAATGTGAATGAGAAAAGAGATGAAGAGTGTGAGACAAACCCAAGGGGCACGGAGGTATGTGGCTCTTCTCCAGCTCGTCTCTGGCATGGGCCACGGCACGTATAAAGGCCCGGGGGATTGTCGACAACCAGCGGCTTCCAAAATGCAAAGAGGAAACTCAGCGGATTTTCTTGTGCGCAACATCAAAGACCTGAGATAGAAAGACAATTTCCACTCCAGATTTTCTATTTAGATGGTATTGGACTAGTGGCACCGGCATTACAAAAGACATTTGTCTCAGAGTCACACTTCTTGAATGGGAAGTTTGGGGTGATTTTGTCTCCTGTTGCGCTTGGCAACAAACGAAATCCTGCCATTCCTGATTAGCACTCTAAACATCAAATGGAAATGATGTTCTGTGTAGGCTCTTTGAATCTGATAAACCGTTTGTTTGTGCTGGGTTCTGATACGCATCTATGCCGTTAGTTGTTAAAAGCCCTCTGCAATCTCCCCTCCAGCACAGAGCAGCAGCCGTGGCTCGCAATCATTACAGTTCATGAACTAATAAGTGAGCAGTTGATAAGGAAGCGCAGTCGAGGTGGTAGACGTGACTGTGCGGCCCAGGGGAGTACTATCAAAATTGTCACAGACTGCGCGAAACGAAAACGTCTTGTGTTCAAACAAGCTGACGACAGCGATCAGGTATTTGATAATGCCACCAATTTTGTGATTGTTACTGCATAAGACATGGAGTTTTGTGACATGTAGATTATGAATATGGCCACTGATATTTTTATTAGTATTAGTATTAAATTCATCTCACCCCAATTAATTTTTTTAAAAAGGTAAACATTTTAAAGTCTTGTGTATGGGCAACAGTGTGTGAGCAACAGCAGAACAACAACAATAATAATAACAATGATGATAATAATTATAATAATAATACAACTCTGTGTCTAATTATAAATACTGTGGGGGCTTGCATGAGTACAGTAAGTACAGCAAGTACAGCACCCTCCAGTGGTTTCAGAAGTGCATCTAACAAAAAGAACTGTAGAATTTGAAATTAATCTCAGAACTACGAAATGCATGATGTAAAAAATGGCTGTTTAAAATTATCTATAAACCTTCTATAAATCTTTTAGAACAGAATTGAAAAATTGAAAGAAAAAATCAAAATCACTTAATATACTGAAGGAAAGTAAATAGACTTAGAATGAAATGTATGCTTTTTTCTTGCACTGCGTATTAGGAAGTTAATTAATGAATATAAAGATACACAATATCATTCAAAATTTTGGTTCAGTAAGTTTTATTTTTATTATTATTTTATTTTATTTCATTTCATTTTTGTTATTTTATTTTATTTCTTTTTTTTAAGAAATCAATACTTTTATTCAGACACATTCGATTGATAAAAAGTAACAGTAAAGGCATTTACAATTTTATAAAACTTTCCTCTCTTGTATTCAAACCTGACTACATCATCTCGCTGATAATTGCCCTCAAGTGCTTTCTCTGAGACATCCCTCTGTCAGCAGATCAACCTGAGCTTCACCCGAGCTTCTGCACTGAGTGGGCTTTGTGAATTTGACCTAAATATTGCTGATGAACTTTTAATTAAAAAGGAGAAGAATTTGAAAATTGTAGTTTAGAACAGGATAGATTATCTTTTGGTCTTGTGGTTTGAGGTGTTACATAACACCAAGAACATCACGTGTTCAGTAGATATGAAAAGTTTTCGTTGTCTAGTCAAACAGTGGAAACTGTAGAAACCTTAAGTATAAATACACTATATGGAAAAAAGTATTGGGACAGCTATAAAAGCTTCCAATGTTTTCATGAGTTTTTGAAGAGTTTCTATGTGAACTTTTGCAATTGGATCGAGGCCAGGGCTCTGTGCTGGACAGTCAAGTTCTTCCACACTGATCTGTGGAAGATGAGGCTGGTTAAATAAATAGATTGGATGATAAATACATAAACATGGTAATTGTTGTAACTCAAATGGATAAAATACATAAATATTTCATATTAGGCCTGAATGTTTTTGAGTGTATTCCTAGAAACTAGGCCTAAAACAAGGACAGACGGTAAGGAAAAGTACAATTATTGCAAGCAATAGTTCTGCGTTTCTTGCACTATGTTACAGTACAACTAAATCTGACAGACACCTTCGCCCAGTTTTCCTCTGGCATAAAACCAACAACAAACAAATAAATAAATATAGTAAACAGTAAATTAGCTGGAGCGCCATAAAAAATCCTACAATTTGTTTTATTTACAAGATTTATGATGAAATATATCACGTTATTAATGACAGCAAGATTGTGCCAGCCATGTGCTTGCATTATTGTTGCACTTTGGCAACATGACCAATCTGCATTCATAATAGCTTATGAGGTTTTAAAAAACACTTTAACAAGTCTTATTATATAATACTGTTACGCAATAAGCAGAATTCATTCTTGGTGTTTAAAAAAATAATGGTGAACAAGTTTCACACACCTAGTTCTGGTGATACATCAGGTTTTACAGTTTCAAGGTATTATGTTGTCTGAATTATTTATAATTATTATTTTAAAACAGGGCTTTAAGTTCCAAGAAACTAGAGCAACAAAGAAAACATTCCTGTAGCTTAAATAATAAGTAGATCACTGCACCAGCATCACTAAGGTCATGATTCTTAAGGAATGCATGAACTTCCAAAAAGTACATATGCAGAATATTTGGATAACAGCACCTGCCAAATGTTACATATGTTTGCAAACAGTTTGTGTTATTGTGTTTTGGTGCCAGAATGCAGTACATGACCAAAAAGTACAATTAGACTTCGAGAGAGTGAAAGAGAAAACAGCGTGCAATAGTATTTGGTATCTCCCCAGAGGATCCCCTACAAGCAAGGAGATTTAGCATTTTTCCTCTGACAAGTATCTGCATGCTGAAAGGGCCAATCCTGGTTCCCTCATATCTGATCCTTATCTAGTGTTGTTCACTTACACGCTCCTTTTTGACAGCTCCACGCTAGGTGTCTGATACTCTCTGACTTCAGCTTAGAGCTCTTATTGTTTCTTACAAGGCTAGAGGGCACCAAGATGAGGTCCCGTTGAAGATGTCCCATTTAAGGCATGATCATGGGTCCTGACTGAAACATATTTACAGACATAGTGGGTTCAGATTACTGGGCTGGATTCATCATCTTGTCTCTGAAGAGCAAAAGGCTTAGTGGGATTTATAGACAGAGGAAAGACTAATCTAGAAGGAAGTCTGAAAGGCCTTCAGCCATGCTCAGACATGTCAAAGATACATAACCCTGACCTGAAGATATTAATGTACACTGCCATATAAAAGTTTGGGGTCAGCAAGATTTGCTTTTTTTTTTTTTTTTTTAAGAAATTAGTTATTTTATTCAGCTAATATGTATTAAAGCGATAGTAAGCAAAATAAAACACTGAATAAAATACTTTTTGAAAAATGTTAGTAACCAAAGTCAATGGGAAAGTCATACAGGTTTAGAACGACATGAGGGTTAGTAAATGATGATACTTTGAATTTTTGGGTGAACTATGCCTTTTTAAATTGATCAAAAGAAACATTAAAGACATTTATAATGTTGCAGAAGATTTATGAAAGATTCAGCTTTGCCATCTCAGGAATACATTACATTTTAAAACCGTTATTTTAAATGGCAGTAATATTTCACAATGTAACTGTCATTATTGTATTTCTGACCAAATAAACTCTGCCTTGGTCAGCATAAGAGACATCAAAAACATTTACAAATCTTACAGATTTTATACACCAGTATATACACACATATATGTTTACACCATATACGCATCCTCATGTCAATTGAAACCCATATTTTTGTGTATGATTTTCAATGAATAACAACTTTTGGTCGATTTCTAAAATATATCTATCATTTAGCTTCAGAAGACTTGAAATATAGAATATGAATAACTTCATGGTGCTTTTTTGGAGCTTAACAGCCATCTGCGAGTCCTAATTTACTTTTGTTGAATGGAAATGAACAGCATGGGCATTCTGCTAAACTACTTCTTTTGCATTCAAGACCAAAATTCCAGGTTTTAAACAACAAAGGTGTGTAGATGATGTCAGAATTATTTTTTTTAAGGTAAATGTTCCCTCTCAGCAGTTTAAACAGAATCTGTACCCACAATATAGATAATCTGTTTATTCATCATCTCTCATGGACGGAAATGACTGAGAAGTGTAAGCTGACTTAAATAGTACACTGAAGCAATAAACTTTATCTTTGTTTTTACAGATGCCATGATAAAAGTCGAGCAGAGAAAGTAAAGGAACAATGATGTGGATGTGGTTTTGGCTCTTCTTGTTCTCAATGGAAGTGGCAGATGAGCAAAACCTGTCCTGCAGGAGGAGAGCCTCAAGAGAGCCGTTTGATGTTCTCTCAATAAGCCAGTTCTCTCTTTTGTCCCGATCTCTTTCTTCTCTTTCTCTGTCACTCCTCTCTCTTGTTCACACACATTTTCTGGCTTCCCATCCCAATCCCCCCTTACTCCACACACGCACTTCACCACACACACACACATATGCTTATTAGGTCTCGAACATTTAGCCCAGAGAACAAGCATTTCCAGGCTGGGACATGCAAAAACATATTGCAAATGAACTACATCCTCCCTGTCAGTCCTGTTTACCTGTCGCCATGTCTCACGCTCTCATGCAGGAGCTCTGGAGTTGACATACAGCAAGTAAACAGAATGCCTGAGCTCCAAAATATAATAATCCATCTCACACCTGCACCAAACCACACATACAGTGGATAAGCGCTGTAGGCAACTGAACTGATTTTTATAGTTATGTTCTTTTTTGATGGCAGAAATGTTGTTCCTCTATGATGAAATTATATGTCCATGTGCCATAATCATAGTAGAAATGTGAATAGATGTTTGAAACCTCTTCTTTGTGCCCGCCAACAAAAGGCATTGTCCGCCACAAAGCCTGCTCTCCTGACAGAAAGATCTGGTAAAAGCAAAAACGCAGCCATATCAAATACACTGTTAACTCTGTGCATGTCAAGCCAGGGTCACTGGAGCCAACGTTACCTGTGTAAATCACCGCACAATGGCTCGCAATCCCAGTATTCAACAGGTGACATAAAGGACCTTTGGGAAGTATAGTTTCCACTGGTCCTATTCTGCAACAAAAGGTTTCTTAAACATCACTGCCTGAGGACAAATCATACGACACTCCGAAACAGGAAATCTCTAAATCGCCCATTGTCTGACACCACATCAAAATCCTCCGTGCACACAAGCAGGCTGGGGGAGGGCCAGGCTCCAGTCTTTTTTTTTTGACAGAGGATATAGAAGGACTTTAAAGAGTACGTCTAAGAATAAACATCCTCGCGCAGGAGCCACACTTGAACGAATGCCAGCTGGTGTATGCTGAATTGGCATCATCATCCTTTTGTGCCATCCGTGTTTTTCTGGTACAAATATAGCCATGAGGGCATTAAATTCAAGATAAGTAGACTGTAAAGGGGAAACAGGCCTTAAAAATGGCATAGATAAAATACAAAATTACCCTTAAATGTGTTTACTTGCTGCCCTCTAGTGGATTCAAAGATGTACCGCTGACAACAAAAGTACAGGACAAACCAAAGAATAGCCATGGCATGACTATATTCTACATATCAAATAAAATAGAATGTACTAGAGCGAATAAGCACACTCTGAAAGCTGGCAGGTCAGATATCAATGATGGCAGACATGTATCACAGGTAACAATGGTCTGCCCAGCAGGAGTGATGGACGAGGCAGAGTCAGCATTCTCCTGCTCTCTCACCATATTGACTGTAAGGATCAGGGCGCTGCTGTCAGAGATAACTGACTGAACAAGACAACATCCCTCTGTCCTTATCTTACTACTGCGTCTGGCCCAGGCCAAACTGTTGCCCCATGCCTGATCTCTCTCTCTTTTTCAAGAGCTGCCAAGACATGAGGATTAGAAATGGGTTGGAAGTATAGAAAAGTCTGTAAGGTAATCAGAATATTAAGAGGAAAATAGATTATTTCTCTTCAGTCTTTACAAACCAAGACCAAACTAAAAATACTTGATCATGTTTTGATTCGTTTTTAACCAGCAGAACCCTTTAAAACGATCTCTTTACGGTCATTTTAACATTCAGTCATCATTTACTCACCCTTTTACATTGTTCTACACCTGTTTGACTTTCTTTATATCATGGAGGGGAAGATTTTCAGTAAATAATGACTTAAAAATTCAGTTTGTTCATTGCATAAACACACTGCATAGCATCAAAACATTAGGCAGACGGTGAACTATATACATTACTGTTGAAAAGTTTGGCGATGGTAAGAAGTCACCAAGAAGTTACACTCACCAAAGCTGCATTTATTAAAAAAAAATAATAATAATTAAAAACAGTAATACTGTGAAATATTATTACAATGTAAAATAACTGTTCTCTATTTTTAGGTATTTTAAAATGTAATTTATTACTGTGATGGCAAAGCTAAATTTTCAACAGCTGTTATTCCAGTCAGTGTCACATGACCCTTTAAAAATCTATTGAAAAACCATGCAGTGTACAATCAGTTAAAAACAGTTGTAAAATTATTATTTTTTTATTATTATTATTATTTTTTACAATTGAAAAAAATAAACCTTTACAAACCCTAGACATTTGAACAGTATATGTGGTCCACTTTTACGGTACTTTTAGTTTTTTTTTTTATAGAAAAGGGTAGCATTCTTCAGGATTCCAACACATTTTGATTAATGAATTAACATGAATTCATGATCTTTCCAGCAATCAGTGATTTTTGGATACAGGTTTTTAAAAACCCTTACAATTTAGACCAATTCAATAATGAATCATTCAGTCTGATTTGTGAATTGTGAATGATTTGACTGAATCATTGAAAAGAACCAACTTTTCCAGTCCTGGAAAACACAATTCCTTTTTAGCGTTACAAAGCAAAGAAGGTCATACATGTTTAAAACAACCATAAATGACAACAGAATTTGCTTTTGTGGATGAACAATCCATTTACATCTCTAAATAAAGAAATCCTCAAAGTGAACTATGTACTGTACTTCATAGAGTCATTTGCATGTGATCTCAAACTCCTTAAACATGTTTACAGTGTCCTAACAGCACCAAGAACACCTCACAATAAATAACGTTACTAACAGTACAGTACACTGTTTCCTCACAACAAAGCCAACATTAACTATGTACTGTGTCTGTGTTTGTTTGGCAACAAGTGTAACGTTTGCTAAGCGTTGTAAAAATCCCCTAATTAGTGGCTCTTCCCAATAAACACGCTAAAGTCCAGTCGCAGGATTATGACACAGTTTAACGCACACAGTTAGTGGTATTATTACACAATTAGCGGAGCATATCCTCGCTAAGACAAACAGAGTAATGGGGTGTGATGAGCCACGGCTACAGTACAAGTACTGTTCTTGAAAGAGAGAGAAAACCAAACAAAGCCATTATTATAAGCCTTTAAACAGCCTCGGAAAACATGATGCTTCAACATATTTCTGTATAAAGACAGTACACAAACTGCGCAAACACCTTCGCAAGACTGTGTTAAACCAGATTAAAGGGAAGCAATATTGGTGTTTTAGCAAACTGAATTCACTACGTCTGATCTAGCAGGACTTGTGAGTGAGTGGCACTATAGGCTCATGTGAGGCCACGCTCAGACCTGTCTGTCATTCACCTGCCTCTCAGACAGACAGATACTGTAAGGGACACAGAAATAGCAGAGCCACACATCCTACACCCCAGCCCCCCGACATGCAGACAAAGGGCCAGTGTTTGCCCCCTGGGCAGACGGAAGATGAAAGGTAAGGTGATGAGCGGGGCAGATGAAACGGCAGAGTCAAAGGCTTCTCTTGTGCAAGTGGTGTATGTGTGGAGTGGGTGGCGGAGGGGCTGCTGGGGGTCTAAAGTTTCAACTGCTTGTGCCCATGTGGGAGGTTACTGATAGCTGGGTGCGATGCTTTTTCAGTATCAAAGAGAAAAATTTTATGGGTTTTAATAAGCTTAAAATTAAAATGTACATGAAATCAACATGCATTCTAAAAACTTTCCCTTTTCCACTTAGCCAATTGACATTTTAATAATTATTTTTGCAAACTAGCATTTGGTCTGGTTACATTACGGTACATAAAGTCCACTTTCCACTTACATTTTCAATTTTTTAGATGCCACAGACCCAAATGTGATCACCCTTGTGCGAGGGACCCCCATGCTAAAAGGCATCTATACAGTTTTTTGTATAAAATCCCAATTTATACTGTGAAAATCTGATATTTGATATTATGTCTAAAATATTATTTGAAAATAAATAATTTATATTAAGCTACACTACTATGTTGTTTTTCTACTCATAGTACTGTACTGTTAGATTCTTTATTTATTTTATTATTTTTTATTTTTTTCACTGCCTATTTTGAAGGGGAAAAAAAGCTTGTGCTGGGAAATGATGTATAGGATTTAAGAATTAGGTCTGCTGAAGAGAGAATATTGTGCTCTTAAATAAATACATACATACATACATAAATAAATGAAAATGCTAGAAAGTTGATGTAAGGACTACAACTAGCAAGTTGCTATAAGGACTACAATGGTTGTCTCATTTGTTTTCTTGTTGTCTAAGCAGAACTCAATTTTTCATAACTGTAAGCCTATGTTCTCATTCATTTAGTTATTATTTGTCAAGTTTAACCTTTATACCTTAAATTATGTAAGTAACACAGGTTGCAAGCAGCAACACATTTTGAATTTTCTCTTAAATTAAATTTTGACCTGTATAAACAATGTTCTGAAACTCAGGTTGTTTTAGACATAACAA
>NW_015505453.1:510168-513640 GCF_001515645.1 Sinocyclocheilus grahami | reverse complement strand
AAAAAAAAAAAAAAATTATTATTCTAATAATATTACATTATTATTATTTTTTTAATTAAATTATTTTATTTAAAAGTTGCAAGCAATCATCATATGAACATTATCGTGACAGCCTGTTTGGCTGACAGGCCACTAGCAATTTTAAAGGGGTCATATGATGAGCGTCACACACAGTGGCCTAGAGTGAGCAGAGGCCGGGGGCTAGGATGGGGAACGGCCGAAGGGCTAGAGTGAGCAGAGGCGGCGAATTCGACGAAGGAGCGTCCGGCGGGCTTATGGCAACCACATGTGATGACCCCGGGCTGGACTCCGCTTCGTCCACGGTGAAAGCCGATCCGGCGATCCACAGCGCAAAGTTGTAGTATTTCTTCAGTGACCAGCACGGATCAGCTCCAGGCATGACGAAGCAGATATCGTCCTCTTTTGGAAGACCAAACAAAGTAGTTTCGCTTTCACAACAAAACACACAGCGCCTTCACGACATGGCGGCGGCAACAACAATACTACAGCAAGAATAAAAGTTATGCCTTTTTTCTTTGCGTGAACATTTGGGCGGCGTTATGCAAATCTTCCCACATCGTGATGTAGACATGTGGGGGCGTGTTAGAATGAGCCGTTTTAGGTAGGCGTGGCTGACTCTTAACTTTTATAAAGAATATCTCTTTGGATTTGAGACTTTAGTCTTTGCAACTTTACAGATCTTCTTTATGCACCAAGAGCTTGTAACACTCCAAAGAGAAAGGAAAAATTGAAATCGCATCATATGACCCCTTTAAAGTGATAATTGTGTGCAAAATATGGCCCAATGCTACAAAATACAAGACTCGTGTTACACCAAAAACCTCCTGTGGACATGTTAGACTCAAACTAGAGCTAAATAATGTAGTGGCGAGTTGATAAAATCACGTGGGAACTGCTATCACGCAAGTTCTCCTCACACACAAAAATGCAACAAAAACACTTATTTTTGTTACAAAAATGCATCGATTCGCTACAGAAGGCCTTTGTTCCCCCCCTCCCCGGAGCCGTGTGAGACATTTTTTATGGATGTGCGCTTTTTATTTAACTTCTTTTGGACTGATGCATGCAACACCCGCTGAGTGGCACTAAACAGCTTGAAAGATCAAAGACTATTTTTAATATACAGTAACTCCGACTGGACACCTAGGATGACTTGATGGTGAGTAATTTATGGGCTAATTTTCATTTTTGTGTGAACTAACTCCTCGGTCCTGGCTGTGAATCAGGCATCCACACATGTGCACAGAAAGCCGCTTCTGACAGCACGCCAGTAGTGCAGTGAGTTCTCTTTTGGGCTTCAACGGACAAAAACGAGCACAATTATATAAAAAGGCCCAATTTTGGTGAGTCTTAAATTTGTTAAAAGGTCTTAAATAAAGAGTTGGGAGAAAATCGAAAGTTTGTCAGATCCATGTCATAAGCATCAGGTTTTAGAAAGACAGCAGGGCTTTTAAAGTAAAATCTGCTGCAGTCTCTGCCATTTATTGGGGGGAAAAGGAAAGAAAAAGAGAATTATTTTCAAAGAGAAAAAGAGACATATAAAAACTATATTCAGTTTATAGTATACAACTTACAATTTTAATATACAATTTATAGTTTATGTGAAGACGGTTTTATTCACTTAAATTAAAAGTTATTATTTCAATGCCTAATAAATGTTAAATGAATGGCTATAATTAAGGGAAAATGCGTTTTGAGACGTCAGAAGCCTAGTATTCGTATCAATGATACTGGCCTGCATTGATAATAGGCAACTAAGTAAAAAGATGCCATTAAACACATATTTAAACTATAGCGTGTTTCTACATTAATTTGGAGATTCAGTGTGAAATTATGACAATATAAATATATTAATATGTGATTAATTACAGAAAAATGTGATTACTTTTTTCATCGACTGACAGCATTCAGCATTTATTATATATATAATCAAATTAAATGTAAATAAAATGTATAAATTGTAAAAAATTAAATGTACTTATTTTATTAATTTAGTTACTAAGGCAACATTTCAGATTTTAAGTATCTAATATTTATATTTTGAGCTTTACCTGTATTTTAGTTAACAAAAACTACTGTAATGATTTTAGTTAACAATGCAACTTTAGACGATTGACACAGAATAAAAATGGCCTCACTTGAATGTGCACCATAATTACGTCCATAAACTGCAACAACATAACTGCTGTTTACTTACAGGCTTTCCGAGCTTGTTTCGTTCCCTTCAAAAGAACCCACAAACACTTCCAACAAGAGGCTGGAGCTAGCCTACAAGGACTTAATAGAATCTCCTGCTGATTTTCCAACATATCTATCAAAACTTTACAGGCATCTGAAAATGCTTATGGACCCTGCTACTATTTGCTCCACAGTGCTCCAATACAGCATGTACCTAGAGTTTGGCCTGGGATCAGAGGCTTTACTGGGGAGGTAGACGACTTCTTAATTACAACTTGTAATTTCATGAAATTTTAATTAGTCTTTATCGTTAAAGTGTGTGGTGCTTATGCTTTGATACTGTTCAGGTAATACATCACCTGGGTAAAGCCTGTAGATGGCAGAATGGAACACTTACACTTCTTTTTTCCAAAAAGGTCCAAAATTAGGTCCAAAAAAGACGACCCAATACGATGCACTTAGTGTCAGGGAAGATATGAAATCAATGGGTTAGTCTCAAAACCTCATTATTATCTCTACCGGATACAGTGTAATGCACATCGATATTAAAAATTGCAATGCGTTAGGAAGTTGTTTTGCTGCCTGAAACTCAATAGACAAATATTGACTGGTGTACTTCAAAAGCTATGATAGCATGTGGTAACATGATAACCAGCTTCACTTCTAGAGTATTCAAAACTGGTATAGTTCCACTGGGCAGACCAGTGAATGAAGCCAGCACATGGTGACCAGTTCAGATTTACAGTCATTTAATAGATGTCAAATGTAACTTACAAACGGAAAAGACACGTACCATTTTCAAGAATATACAAGGACACAAATCATATCACACAATCATCGTGTGCAATCTGTCATCTTTGGGGCAGGAACGAATTGTTCGGCAAAGGAAGAATACAAAGAGTCAACCTTAATCCTTGTTTACTACATGTATTTTACAAAATAGTTGCAGAGAGAGGTATTTTACATCTGGAAACAATGACTTTAAGTGTAAATCTTGAAAATATTGGTACAGCTGTTTTTACAGCTATGGTGAAGATTTAAATAACAGTGGAATAAGTTATAACATTTGACTGTTTATTGTGGTGTTGGGATCAGCAATGACCTTTCATTTCTTCCTTTTTTTTGCGCTTACATCAATACAGAAATCACAGAATACATAGATGTACAAATATGAAGCACACGGTCTCACTCCTAGGGAAAACGTGAGCAGTCAGTCAGTCGGCCAGTCAGGGAAACAAGTCTTGACTCTTCCAGTTCTTTCTTTGAGGGGGGG